>NW_024037052.1:1897726-1982738 GCF_015706575.1 Patiria miniata
AATTAAAACTTCCATCCAATAGTACGAAGATAATCACCCCCTCTGTAAAGTACCAAAGTCCATCGTGATGATGATGCATATACGCTCCATTGCAAAATAGAGCACCTGCAGGGCCCGATTTCACCAAACTACTACAGAAATACAACCTAACAGTCCTGTACATGGCTTCCACTCTACTGTTTTACAAAACCTTAAGTTCAAACCAAAAGTACATGTATTTGGATAAAATCTTCCAACCTCACGCCACTTCGGCGATTGTGTACAAGCTCTATGGAGAGTCAAGAACATTTTCTAAGTATTTCCTAACAAATTGGAAATATTTCTCAGTCCCAGATTAGTGTCTTATCATCATATTTGCAATGAATGACCTTCATTGAGATGATATATGAAGAAAAAAGTGGCGTCAGGTTGCAACATTTTTTTCCAAATGACCCCCAGAGCCAGAGCTTAAAACTGCGACGCTATATAGCACACATGGAACACCATGCATACTTTGGTCAATTTTCGGTGACTAACAGACTGGGAACCAAGTGACACATAGAAGCTCCTACCATAATTTGAAAACTCACTGATCCCAAAAATGCCCAGTGATATCCTCAAAACTGCACACGGTGTAAAACCCACATAAGGGGGGGGGGGGTCTACACGAAGTGTACATAATCATTATCCAGCTCCATGGAAAGAATATCGCATCCCGACACCACCTTTGTCATTATAAAGTATATTATCTCAATGAACGTCGGTCATTTCAAAAATGTTGAAAATAAACCTGAAATTGAGAAAATACTTTGAAAATCAGCTCTCCATAGACTTTGTGCACACCACAAAAGAAGTACATGCACATTCTTTTCCAAGCAAAGTTCGGATTTTAAATCAATTAGGCCTACACTTTACTTACACAAAGGTTGATTTTTTTACTGGTTTTCAGACATTTCTGGCTCAATGTGTGCGTTGGTGATTTTCAATCATGAAAAAAATGTTGCAAGCTGAAGCTGCCTTTTTCTTCATCATCAATGAAGGTTTGTCATTGAAAAAATGATGATAAGACATCGGACTGAGAAATATTTTCAAATTTTGTTAGGAAAACTTCACTAAAATGATCTTCACTTTCCATAGATTTTGTACACAGCCGCTGAAGTGGCGGCAGGTTGCAATATTCTTTCCTCGATCCTTAGTTTACCATTCAGAATATATGAGGATAATCATGGCTGTAAAATCCTTCCAATAGGTCGAAGGGATAAACACATGTGTAGATGATTGATTTATTATTCAAATCTAAGATGGCGTTTCCCGCGATGTGGAGTGCCGTATTCGTCCAGGTTGTTTGTCAAAGACCAACTAAAACATCAACAAAAGCATACAATTACGACAAACACTTACCGGCACGAATATTAGCCATCATTACACGGGTATAATGAAAGAGCAAGGTTATATTAATACCAAATTCAAGATAAAAAATTCCACGCAAACACGGAGAGATCTATGGCGGCGAAACTCGAGAACCGGTATCAGCAGGAAACGCTATGCAGCGTGAAACTGGAAAGGAAACAATGGAGCAATTGCTTATTATTCAGAGTATCACCTGTGTCGCGTGTGTAGTCAGACAATTGTACTGCGCTACCCAATCACAATAGACATCCGCGTCAAAAAAGACAAAAGACATGTTTTACTTTACAATTGTTGATGGAATGTAACTTTACATCTGCAAAAAGATTTCGCAAAACGTAACCAATGCGTGCCTGGACGACACAAAACTAGGCGTTCCAGGGGGGGGGGGGGGGGGGTGGCGGGGAGGTATATAACTATTATCGGACTTATAAAACTCATCTGGCGCAGGCTCCGATGAGAAAAAAATGCTTAGAGTAGGGGGATTCATAATTATTTTAGGATAGGCTGGACACTTGGAATGGAAACAATAACGTAGTCGGGTGGTACGAAAAAAAACGTTTGGTCCAGGTTCCAATTTTAAAAATAATCCTAGAGGGGGAGGGTTTAACTTATTGTTTGGTAGGCTGAATTCTGGGGATGAATATAATCACAAAGAAATACTCTGGATACTCTGATTAAAAACAATATCGCGGCCCAGCCGGGCGCGATTTTTTTCCCCAAACGACATCCGGATTTACATGTACATGTGCATGTACATGGTATTTGTATGAGCGCCCTGTACGATACTTTAACGATACGCACGCAGGTATTACCATGAATTTCCAGAATTTGTCGAGCAGTGCAAAAGGATCGTGATTTTGCACTGTGAGGGGTTTCCGCGGTATGGGTTTGGATCACCATTTTAACACGATTTTTTGTCTTTTCTAATCTGAGGCTTTGGAGGACGTTTCTAAAGGGAAATAAAGTCCGAATTTCATTTTTTTCTTTTAATTTTATATTTTTTTCTCAAGTTTTAAGAGAAACAAAGTCCAAAACGTCATGGCGTACACCCAATGCGGATGTCGTTTGGGGAAAAAAAATTGCCGGCCGGGCAGGGGAGGGGATGTGGTTTGAACTCGAATAGAAACCCAGAATTGTGTTTGTGGACAAATATTGCTGTTTCGGCTGTTTGAAATGACTCTGTGACATGTGATGACGACGCTACAAATTTCATCGATAACAGACATGATGTCACTAAATATCAACACTATACACCAAGTACAACTGAATATAACCTTTAGTTCTCTATATTATAGGCCCCAGATAAGTTGTCCTTTTAAGCGAGGTCACATGCAATGTGAATGCGTCATCACGACGTCACTCAAATTTACATCTATATTTTCCTTTTCCAAATAACTATTCAACCCGATCAGACCTGTACTGAAGAAGATATAGGGCTTTGAAATATGCGCCTTTAATGTGGCGTAACTTATAACGTCATCGTGACGCCGGAGAATCGTTGGGGACCATCTGCGGGTGTTAGTCTATGTGTGTAGGCCTACTACGTCTGAAGTCAATCGGATTTACAAAAGTGCCAAAGTGTATTAGTGGAACAAAAACGTGTACAAATCCAATGGAGAGAACACCACCTTTAACGTGATGTAACTTGGCACCTCGTCTGTTCTGAACAAAGTTGCATCTATTATAGCATTTATTGTTCATTCACCGGGCCTTTCATCAATCCAATCTCAAATAATTTCGCCCAGCCCGGGTATCGCAGAAAAATTGCTTTGAAATCTTTAGTTGTAGGCCTATACAGGGCGTCCTGAAAAAAAAAGGTGCATGTAAACCCCTCCATTTTTGCTAATTTACAACCAGGATGTTTTACACCATCTTCAAGGTAATAGATTTAGCTTGAGAATACCGTTTGCTTTGAGATTGCTTTTGTAAATCCAAAGATATGTTTGAATAATGGCAAAGCCAAGATACCCATTTTGTGCCACTTTCTGTGAAGCAGTTAAATCAATATAGTACTAGTCTAAAACCAAATCACAATACTGTTAGTGATTTGAACATTTTTAAGCAGAGTGTGCAATATTTATTTATATTTAATTAAATTCTTTCATTGAAGTTTTAAAGAAGTGAACCTGTGTGTACTTTTATATTGTTTCAACATAAGAACAAAACCCTATGTTGTCGTGTGAATGGAATGTTTGTCTTACACCCATAGGGATAATCTTATCAACAGAGCCATAAACTGGCATTGTCTGATCTTTAAAGCACTTGCTTCCTTCTTGGCAGATAGATTCTTATAGCCCTAGAGAAGATATTTAGAAGGGATGACACCTACAATTCTTTTGGGAAGGGTGTCTTATTTGCATAAATCGTTAATACTTGCCGTGAAATATATTTAATCCCATATGTTGGTATATCTTTATTTTTTTACTTTTTTTTAAGTATATTTAGTGAATTCTACTTACACATCCTTAGTTCAATAACATTTATTAAAGAAAATCAGAGACCGGATGATTATGAAGACATAATAAAGATCAAACATGGCTACCATTATACCTTAAGGTTGCGCGCATTTACCTCTTCCTCAGATATCATCAAGTAGTCTCGCTAAACGTCAGTATTGATGAACTTTAAATTCGCAAAGTTACTTACTGGCAAAGTTGCCCTACCAAAAATAAATGGGAAATCATGTTTAAAAAAAACGATAACATCTTGACATTTAGCCCAAAACTCAAGGGGGGGGGGGGAGTGAGGTGTCCGTAAATTGGGCTAAAAATTAGGCGAAGGGTTGCCTAACGTGGAGTACTTAAAACGAGTTCAAGGAAATCCCCCAAAATAAGAGATTATTTTTGCTTACAATAATTATGTCTACGTCAACACGTTTTCTTACCAGTAATATTGGGAGTTTCCTTGAACTTGATGAAGTATCCGACGTTAGGCAACCATTCACCCACTTTTTAGCCCAATTCACGGACACCTCATTTTTCCACGTTTTTCTTGGCTTAATATCACAATGTAATCGTTGTTCACAATCATGATTTTCCAGAAAAGTTTTAATAGGGTAACTGTGCCCAGGGGCGGATCCAGGAATTTCGCGGATTGGGGGGGGGGGGGGGGGGTCATCAGCCAAAAAATCTGTAAATGTACACAGGTTTTTTTTCTCCGGACACTTGGCCTCCGTAAAATAAAAAACTAGGGGGGGGGGGGGCCTGATACCATATTTCAATAGGGGGCGCTGTTCAAATTCGACGGGGAGGGGCGGTTTCGACTAAATTGAGCTAGATTAGATGGTGAGTAATTAACCCAATGAAACCTAGGCCTTACTGCAAAATGTTTGGCATAGTCCGCATCGCAACTGGCGCAACCGGCATGATAAGATCGATTTGCATAACACGATGTCACAGCTTTGGAATTGGGTTCATGCTTCTTACATTCAAAATGGCTGTCATCGACGTGACAGATGTTTTACGGGCATATGACCCCCCCCCCCCCCCCTCTGAATCCGCGCCTGTGTGCCAGTAAGCAACTTGGTGAATTTGAAGCTCATCAATACTAAGGTTTGGTAAAACTACTTGATGATATCTGGAAACAAGGTATAAATGCGCGCAACTTTAGGGTATAAGAGTAACCATTTTGGATCGTTACTTTGTCCTCGTAATTATTCAGTCACTTATATGTTTTAGAAAATGTCATTGCAGTAAGGATGTGTAAGTAGAATCACCAAAATTTACTTTTCAAAAAAAAATATAAAAAAATAAAAATATACCCAAATATGAGAACAAATATCGTCAGCAACACCACGAAGTAACACCCATGTACATACCAGTAAAAACTAGCAATCGGAGAAAACGGCAGCTAAAGTTGAACGTCTTCTAAACCAACACTTTGCGTCAACAGGACAGAGTATTTTCAGTTGGGTTTCTCGTTGTGGACACTTGATGAATTGAATGTATTAAATCTGCTGTTTTTTCACCCGTTTGTGTATTAAATCAACAAGAAATAAGAGGAAAAAGGTGAGTGTTAGTTCCTGAAACCGAAAAGCTGCGAAACTGTACATTTTCGTTTTCATGAAGTAACACTCTTCAATGTAAATAACACGAGGACAGTGCAACTTCAGGTCAGCGCGCGCGCTCATACAATGAGGTTTTCTTCGTGAAAACGTTTTTGCTCACTTTTGAGCAGAGTGCGCGTCATGCATTGCAATCATGGTAAATGGAACTTGAGTGTTACTTCGTGAAAACGAAAATTGTCACTTTTGCGCAAAAGTTGCCATGGATAATCAGCGTAATTATTAAAGTAAAGCTCTTGAAGCTTTGAAACTTCGTGCAGTGGTAGGCCTTGATGAATAATGTTTAAAAATCCAAAAAAACTGAAAATCGAAAAAAAATATGGTTTAACACGGTGGAGTGTTACTTCGTGGTGTCGGTGACGATATATTACACGTCGGGTATTTACGATTTGTGCAAATTAGGCCCCCTTCCCAAAATAATTGCAGGTGTCACCCCTTCTAAATATCTTCTCTAGGACTATAAGAGTCCATCTGCCAAGTTTGGTGCTTTGGACCAGTCGGTCACGATCTTGTCAAAAATTGGGTCTAGGCCACCTGACTAGAAACACAATGGGGCAGGTAAAAGCCTACATGGAAATTTAGAATAGGCCTAGATAAAGGGTTTTTTTCTCCTTCGTTTACCTAAGTTTTAGAAAAGTGAAATAACGCAACACAAACCATAGGGGTGTCGGAACAACGGGGTGTTGGATCGTAGGGGTGTCGGAACATAGGGGTGTCGAAACATATAGGCGTGTAACCGGTATCACTCCATCTGCTAGGTGGTATTCTGTCCACTGTTGGAGTGGCCCATGTGCATCCTTTGCACTTCCCGCATTTAACCTACAAGCGGTCAGGTCTCGGACCAAGATTGTAAGGCATGAAGGTCCTCCTGAAGAATGTTGCTGTCCTCTTCGCTGACTCTATGCGTGTCATCAGCAAACAACTTAACTTCTGAATCCACGTTACCAGGCGAGTCATACAGGACAAATAAAATCAGGCCTAGGACTGAGCCTTGGGGCAATCCACTGCTCACAACGGTCCAATTCAGTCTCGGCGTCTCTCACAGTAACTTGCTGCATCCTTCCGACAGGGAAATCTTCAATCCAACTCCATATTTCTTTTCTTCTCCATAGGACTCCAGCTACAGTAGTTTCCTGTGTGGGGCGGAGTCGAATGCCTTTGAGTAGTCGGGGTAGATCATGTCTATGTCTCCTCCTCGTCAATCATTCTTCTGATATCTTCAAGGGTTTCTAACAGGTCGGTGAGACATGAGCGGCCTTTCATAAAACCATGTGATCTTTGGATGGTAGACCAAGATTTTTTTAACGTGATTGAAGATAATTTTTTTGATGATGCCTTCCGTCGTTTTACATGGAATTGATGTGAGGCTTCATTGGTCTGTAGTTCCCTTAACACTTCTTTGACCCTCTCTGGTAGATAGGAACAACGCGGGCATTTTTATTTTATTTATTTATTACTTCTGGTACTGAAACCACTGAGGATTCCCCAAATAGCGCCCTAGGCACTGTAAGCTCGAAAGCCTGAAGAAACCTGTAGAGAGAAGACAATGAGAATGTGGAGAAATGATTTATGATAGTGATTTGTTGTTTATCATTCACAAATTTGGCGAACAGAGGGCGCTCGCCTACTCACCTTTAAATTGCCAATAAGCTGGCCTGCCCAGGTGTGCACAATATTCTACAAATAGAACGTGTATCCGTGCGGCGCAGGGATATGTCTGCAAAGACTGGCATTCGGTGTCGTGTAAGATAATATAGGGCCTCATTAATTATTGTTTGGTGCTTATAAAAGACTGTATACATAATTTGATAGTTAAGTATTCTCTTTGAATATTGCTAAGGATCTTTAGAGTGATACAAAAGCTGGTTATTCTAAGAGAAAGGAGAGGTAACCCAGGCAGCGGTAAACAGTCTTCGCGGGGCAGTGCTCCGGAACTAGTGACAAACGAGAAGGATAGAAATTTGTGTCAGTCACGAGGAGAGTAGAGAGAAATGGCCTCCGAATTGGGGAAAATAGAGAGATAATTCCCCCGAATACCGCTGGAAATCATGATGAAAGATACTGTTTGCCGTGCTTAGCCTGGTGCAGCGACTGGCTACCTCCTTCCCTTCGACTCTGAGCAACCAATGGAGACGAATGAACAAATGAATTAATAAATATTCAGTGATTCTCCGGTGAAACTTAATCTCCGCTGTGTGTGTATGTTAACTCGCCCCCAACGAGACTCAAGCCCCAAGGCGCTACTCCGCGCTCACTACAAGAAGAAATTACAGTTTTAGAGGTGGGAGGAAAAGCCCAGAAGAATATTCTGGGGAAAACCCACGGAATCAGGCAGGGACTAAAAACCCAATCCACATATTGGCCTGGCCGGGATTCGAACTCAACGCGACAACACGTGGGGACGGATACCATCCAACCCCGGGATTAATTTGTCTACCCAATTAAAATTCTTCAGTTGCTCCTTTACATCCTCTGCAGTGGACTTGCAATCTGTTAGAATACTCCATGTCTGATAAGATCAGTCACGCCTCTTTCTGGATGCTCAGTAGCTCTGCTCTAAGCTTTCTGTTCTCTTCATTCTCCTTGAACGTTAGGTCCGGTGTGATGTGCACTTGTTCCAAACCTTACTGTCACTTGCTTTCAGTAGCTTTGCTTTAGTTAGTGATTGCTTCTTGGTGCTGCTACAGGCTAATATCTCTCAGCATCTTGGGCCTGGGTAATCTACTTTTCCCCCGCCAAATTAAATGCCGTTTGGGGGCTGGTTTCTTGAGTTTTGTTTCCAAAATATGAAATGGCGGCCGAAGGTTGAATGAAACAACACATGTGTTTAAAGGCCAGACAATAATTATTGATAGTAATACATAAAAAACGAGCTTGAGTCGATAGGGTCGCGATTTTGCACCGCGATGTTGTGGGTTCGAGACACCGGTTTGTATCCGATTTTGTTTTTCTTTCTAATCTGAGGCTTCGGAGGATTTTTTTAAAGGAAATAAAAATTCCAATTTCATTACGTTCGAACTCATTTTCCCCCCTAATTTTATATTTTCTTCTCATATTTTTAGAAAAGTAAAGTCCAAATTGCCATAGCGTGTACCCCATGCGGATGTCGTTCGGAAAAAAAAATCGCAGCCAGCTATTCGCTCGTACCCACCGCCCTGCAAACAGGGCGGGAGGTACGAGCGAAGGCCAGCTAGTCTAATTGTTGTGCCATTAGAGGGCGCACTATGCACCGTCCACTATCGATCACTAGGTCAATTTTTTTTATGTATGTGTCCTATTTTCGAGTAGTATAATAAGGGTGTAAATGGCGCCACCAACGTCAAAACAGTCCGTCTCCCCAATTTAAAAAAAAATGTTGGGCAACATTTTGGGAAAAAATTCAAATTTCCAAAAAAAAAAAAAAATGAACAACATTTTGATCCCCCCAGCCAAATCCTGGGTGCGCCACTGTGTGCATGGTCAGCAGAGAGAGAATGAAAGATGAAATTAGGCCCGTAATTTGCTCCAGTTTGCAATGGATTATGGAGCGTAGGCATCAAATGGCAATGGGCTTCATGACAACTTTAACTGGGCGTGATTATCTTTGGGTTGAATTTTCTCCCAAAAGTCATCAGTCAAATTACCCCTTAAAAATTGAACAAAAAAATAAAGACTGACGAGATGAGGTTTATTTTGATGGGTGTTTCAAACATCGTATAGAGAGTGATGGGCATTTTCCCCCCCCCCCCCCCCTGATCTAAAGTGGCCGTATTTGTCACTGAAGTCTGTCGCAGTTTTTTGGCCGGTCGTTATCTGCAACATTTGGTCTACATATTAGGGGCTTTGCTCGTATCCCCTTGCAGCGCACCACTCCTGTTGAGGGCGCTGGGCACTCTCTAATAAATTCCAAAGAGTGAATTAAATGAGGGCCTAGACGTTTTAGAGTAAAAATCACTCTCATTTAAGATTGAAATATAAATAAGAACCACTCCCGGTCGAAGCTCGAGTGAAAACTCGATCTTTTCGATTGAATGAACTTCACTCTCAAACGTCTAGTACATAGTTTCCGACTGTGGGAGTGAATTTTCTCTCTTTTGAATTTAGAGAGTACGAGCGAACATTAGGGGCCACCAACCTTGTTCCACACTGTCGAGTAGGACGCTCCTACTACCTGCTCAGTACACACGAGGTTCAAAACAAAGTTAAAGTATGCCCTGGGGATGACGTTGGGAACCCAATTTGACCATCACGTGATCCGTTGTCTTTGATCACCCTATATATCTTCTAAAGTACAAGTCCGATTGGGTTGAATCGTTATTTGGAAAAGAAAATATGGATGTAAATTTGAGTGACGTCGTGATGACGTAATCGAATTTCATGTGACCTCGCTTAAAAGGACAACTTAACTTGGGCCTATAATATAGAGAACTATAAAGGTTCGATTCAGTTGTACTTGGTGTATAGTGTTGATATTTAGTGACATCATGACTGTGGTATCGATGAAATTTGAAGCGTCATCATCACATGTCACAGAGTCATTTCAAACAGCTGAAACAGCAATATTCGTCCACAAACACAATTCTGGTTTATTCGAGTTTAAACCACATATCCCCTCCCCTGCCTGGCCGGCGATTTTTCCCAAAACGACATCCGGTTTGGGTGTACGCTATGATGTTATGGACTTTGCTTCTCTTAAAACATGAAAAAAAATATGAAATTAGAGGAATAAAAATGAATTCGAACGTAATGAAATTCGGACTTTATTTCCCTTTGAAACAAATCCTCCAAAGCCTCAGATTAGAAAAGACAAAAAATCGGGTTAAAATGGTGATCCGAACCCATACCGCGGGCATCCCTCGCGGTACAAAATCACGATCCTTTTCAACTGAGCTATCGCACTGCTCGACAAATTCTGGAAATTCATGGTAATACCTGCGTGCGTATCATAAAAGTATCGTACACGGCGCTCAACAACCATGTACATGTAATGCGGATGTCGTTTGGGAAAAAAAATTGCGCCCGGCCGGACCGCGATATTATTTTTAATCAGAGTATCCAGAGTATTTCTTTGTGATTACGCGCCTATCATATGTTCCCCCCCCCCCCCCGCAGCCCCAGGTCCGATGTCGGGATTTGGTCATGTTTTTAATGCCCCATTGTGGGGATTTTGGTCACTCAAATTATATTTTTACCCTTGGCGTACTACATGGAAATGCATTTACTAGTGCGCCCCACGTATGTATGTCGAGGCATGGTCGGGGATTGTCACTTAAATTTTGCCCGAGGGGTGGGGATTTTGTCACTTCAAAAGTGACAATCCCCACGTCTTGGGTGGGCAGCCCGGGGGGGGGGGGGTGGAGGGGTGGGGGAAACAATTGATAGGCGCATTATATTCATTCCTAGAATTCAGTCTTCCAAACAGTAAGTTAACCCTCCCCTCCTAAGATTTTTTTTTTAATTGGAACCTGGACCAAACGTTTTTTGTACCACCCGAGTACCATTATTTCCGTTCCGAGTGTCCAGCCTATCCTAAAATATGAATCCTCCTTCTAGGCATTTTTTTCTCACAGGAGCCTGCGCCAGATGAGTTTTATAATAGTTATTTTATTTGATACTAGTTATATACCCCCGCCCCCCCCCCCCCCCGACTGGAATGTCCAGTTTTGTTTCGTCCAGGCACGCATTGGTTACGTTTTGCGAAATCTCCTTGCAGATGTAAAGTTACATTCAATCAACAATTGTAAAGTAAAACATATTCATTTCATGTTTTGTTTTGTCTTTAAGACGCGTATCGAGATGCTGTGATCGGGTAGCACAGTACAAGATATGTCAATTGTCTGACTACACACGCGGTACAGGTGATACTCTGAATAATAAGCAATTGGCTCCATTGTTTCCTTCCCAGTTTCACGCTGCAGAGCGTTTCCTGCTGAGACCTGTTCCCGACTTTCGCCGCCATAGGTTTCTCCGTGTTTGTGTGCAGTATTTTTATCTTGAATTTGATATTAATATAACCTTGCTCTTTCATTATTCCCGGTGTAATGATGGCTAATATTCAAGTTTTTGTCGTAATTATATGCTTTTGTTGATGTTTTAGTTGGTCTTTGACAAACAACCTGGACGAATACGACACTCCACATCGCGGGAAACGCCATCTTGGATTTGAATATTAAATCAATCACCTACACATGTGCTTATCCCTGCGACCTATTGGAAGGATTTTACAATCATGATTATCCTCATATATTCTGAATGGTAAACTAAGGATTGACTTACTTGACTTACTTGACTTAATGATGTCCTCCCTTGGCTCTGTAAGAATCCTTGGAGCTAGCAGCCGCTTCACTATGGAGGACCATTCCCTTCTGTTTACAACCAGACCAGGCGCGGTTCTAGAACCAATATTTTGGGGGGCTAGCAGGGTGGATCCAGAATTTTTTCAGGGAGGCGTGCAGCAATGTACACCGGTTATTTTCTCCAGACACTTAGGCCTCCGAAAATCAATAGGTGTGTGTGTGGGTGTGTGGGGGTGAGAATGGGTGACTACAAATTTGTATCCTTGTGGAGACACACACACAATAGGGAACAAAACATTGCAAAGGTCTCCACAGGGCAATTTCTATAGATGAATAGGTCTCCACAAGGTTTTCACGAAATAGATATATGGGTTTTACTCAAAAACTAGGAATTTCCAAGGTGGGTTGATCTGTCGCAAATGGAAGAGTTTTAGAAAAGGGATATTAAGTCCAAATTTCAGCCAAGGAAACTAATTCTGGTTAAAATAAGAGCATTTTGAAACTTCACTTTCAAAATTGAACACTTTACTACACGAGAACAAAGGAATGTCTCCACAAGGATACAAATTTGAGAAGGGGTGTGTGTGGGGGGGGGGGGGCTCATGCCATATTTTCAATGGGGAACGCCAATGAAATCCTAAAATCATTCACACTATATTAACTACAAATGCACCCTTGTCACGACTATTTCTTTAGGGGGAGACCGTTCGCATGTACATCACAATCTTTCTTTTTGCTATAATGCAATTACGGGGGGGGGGGCTAGACAAAATTTAGCCCCCCCGTAGAACTGCGCCTGAACCAGACGTCTCGCTGCACATACAGTTGGTATCCCAATTTCGTGGCAGCTTGATTTGATATTGTCTAACCAACGTTTAGGGGGTCTACCTCTGGGTCGGTGACCTTGGATCCTTCCCTCAACTGCTAGCTTAGGATATCTGTCGTTTGTCAACCTGATGATATGTCCAAAGTAGGACAAGTGTTTGGCTTGGATCTTGTCTACTATGGTGGTCTGGGAGTTGTTTTTTTCTCTGATGTTAGTATTTCTTATCTTGTCCCTTCTGGAAACGCCCATGATTCTTCTCAAGCATGACATTTCGAACACCAGTAGTGTGTGTTCATCTTTTTTCTTCAGGGTCCAAGACTCAGAGCCATATGTTGCAATTGATAAGATGAGTACTCTGTAGAGCTCCATTTTTGTGCTGGTGGTTATTTCTTTGGATTTCCAAATTGATGTCAGTTTTTGCATTCCTCCCATTGCTAGGCCAATTCTCCGTTTTATGTCGTCTGAGCTTGAGGAATTGTCGGATATGACACCACCAAGAAAAGTGAAGGTTTGTACCTGGTTTAGCTTCTTACTTCCGATGCAGATTGATATATCATGTCTTTGTCTGCCAATCACTTGGACTTCAGATTTGCCGATGTTGATTGTCAGGCCAAACTGCTTGCTCACCATGTGGACTTTGGATACAAGAGTTTGCAGGTCTTCTTTGCAATCAGCCATTAGGACAGTGTCGTCGGCATAGCGGAGATTGTTGATAATGAGACCCTGTAAATTGATACCGATGTCCACATCATTTATTGCCAAGTTGATGACAACTTCCAGTAGAATGTTAAATAACTGGGGCGATAGGATGCATCCTTGTCTTACTCCTGTTAGAGTCTCGAACCACTGTGCTGTGTTGTTGTCGACTCTTACTGCGCTTTTTGAAGTCTTGTAGAGAGCCTGGAGGAGACAAACAATCTTGCGTGGGTACCCTAGGTGTTTCATGGCTGCCCAAAGTCCTTCCTGCCAAACAGGTTTACAAGGGCTCTACAGGTTTACAAGGGGTTATACAGGTTTACAAGGGGTATACAGGTTTACAAGGGGTTGGGGAACTAAGGATTGAGGAAAGAATATTGCAACCTGTCGCCACTTCAGCGGCTGTGTACAAAATCTATGGAAAGTGAAGAACATTTTCTAAGTATTTCCTAACAAAATTGGAAAATATTTCTCAGTCCGAGATTCATGTCTTATCACCATTTTCTTCAATGACTGATCTTCATTGAGATGATGAAGAAAAAGCAGCGTCAGGTTGCAACATTCTTTCCATGATTGAAAATCACCAACGCGCATTGAACCAGAAATGTCTGAAAAAACCAGTAAAAAATCAACCTTATTAATTTTTTGTGTAAGTAAAGTGTAATTGAATTTAAAGTCCAAACATTGCTTGGGAACGAATGTACACTTCTTTTTGGTGTGCACAAAGTCTATGGAAAGCTGCTTTTCAAAGCATTTTCTCAATTTCAGATTTATTTTCAACATTTTTTAAATGACCGACGTTCATTGAGATAATATACTTTATAATGACAAAGGTGGTGTCGGGATGCAATATTCTTTCCATGGAGCTGGATAATGATTATGTACACTTCGTGTAGACCCCCCCCCCCCCTTATGTGGGTTTTACACCGTGTGCAGTTTTGAGGATATCACTGGGCATTTTTGTACTGTTAGGAAACAAAGTATTGTCGTCGCATTTTCCCCTATTTTTGATTTTTTGGGGTCAGTGAGTTTTCAAATTATGGTAGGAGCTTCTATGTGTCACTTGGTGGCCAGTCTGTCAGTCACCGAAAATTGACCAAAGTATGCATGGTGTTCCATGTGTGCTATATAGGCGTCGCATTTTTAAGCTCTGGCCGGGGTCATTTGGAAAAAAAATGTTGCAATCTGACGCCACTTTTTTCTTCACATATCATCTCAATGAAGGTCATTCATTGCAAATATGAAGATAAGACACGAATTAGGGATTGAGAAATAGTTCCAATTTTGATAGGAAATACTTAAAAAAAATTTTTGACTCACTAGACCTTGTACACAATCGCCGAAGTGGCGTGAGGTTTTACGATTTTATCCAAATACATGTACTTTTTTTTGGGGGGGGGGGGGTCATACTAAGACTCAACTGTAATGCGCCTATCAAATGTTCCCCCCCCCCCCCCGCATGGGCATGGTCGGGGATTGTCACTTAAATTTTGCCCGAGGGGTGGGGATTTTGTCACTTCAAAAGTGACAATCCCCACGTCTTGGCTGGGGCAGCCCGGGGGGGGGGGGGAAACAATTGATAGGCGCATAATAATCCAAACTACAATTTTTGTGCTGGCATTGTGCAACAGTGCTGTGTGCGTGTATGCAGATAGCAGACCTATCAATCGGTTTGATCTCCAATCACATTTTTTACGTATGGTATATAGAGTTTCCACTTGTTCTATTTTCCCCGAGTTATCATTTTTTTTCTTCAAAAGATCAAGAGATTTCACAATGAAATCACATTCTTGAGAGACAAGGGTCCTGAAAATAAATAAAGCCCATTTAACTGGAATTTGTGTGCTTATTTTTTAGTTTGTATTTATATGTTGTTATTATTTTTACGAATGCGTGGCGACTACAGATAATTCACTAAATCCCCACGCATACAGAGGGGAGGAAATGGAACTGCCAAGATATTTGTCACGTGTTCTAATATTTTTCAATATTGATGAGTTTAATTATTTTTGCATCCGCATCCAAAATCTGATCAATTACTTTTAACCGCTGGTGATTTCCAAGAAAAGTAGGCCTAAACCACCTTTTCTCGAAAAACAAGTTGCAAGACTGCGTATTTTGGGCTATTTCCAGCATGGATTATGAATGGGGATCATTGACAATGGGGGTGGACTATTGCAAGTGCTTACAAAAAAGAGAGTATAGGGTGTACAGGTTATCGTATACGACTGAGGACATAGGACAATACCATGTGTGTGATAACAATGGGCTTGACGCTGGACACAAGTCCTCGGGGGAATTCATGAACAAACCTAATGGGAGCTGTCTAGGAAAAATTGGTGGACAAACAAAAGGGAACAAAATAAGGCAAGGGGCAGGTCCTCTCGGTGTTTGTATGTGTAGATGTTGAAGTCAAAACTTGCTTTTCAAAATGCAATATAGCCATTTGGAATACTAGTGCCAAATGTCTAGAGTTTTAAGACTCCAGAGAGTGAATCCCAGCAGAAAAGCTAGCTCTCAAGCAAAATTCTTCCCAAAAAGTGACGAAAAATGGCGTGATGGCCTTTTGAAGGAAAAGTCGTTCCATGTTTAATTGCATTGATGTTGAAATCAAGTTGAGACTGCATGTCGACAAACAAACACTGTTTTCTTTTTCTCTTTGCAGTTTTTCTGTCTTCCCTTTCTCTTGTCTGTCTGTGTACTTGCAGGTAATGACGACGGCCTGGACTGGATGTTCTCTGAGCTTGCTGTTGGCGGTTTCTGAGTTGAATTCGTTCCATGTTTAATTTCATGTGTTTTCTTAGTGCTTTATTGTGTATATATTGTGGGGCCCCTGTGTTTTGTACGTGTAGGTGTTGAAGTCAAAGACCTGCTTTCCAAATGTCCAATTGTGTACACTGTCATTCCGACAAATTGATAAAACTGCATAATCGTCTTGCCAGAATGATTCTTAATGCTCATCTTAGAACCATATTAGCGACTTACATGAGGCACTCTCTTGGTCATCATTACCATCTCGTTAGGGAATGTCACACAGTATGTCAGGTTTATAAATGTCTCAATAACCTCAGTCCAGCGTATCTCAGTGCACGTTTTGAAATGCCATCTCATACTGCCAACACTCGTTCGAAGTCAAACGGCTCATTACATCTGCCCATTGTTCCCAAAACAAATGCCGCCAAGCACACATTTCAGTATTGTGGGACCCTGGGATGGAACAACCTTACCACAGCCCAGCGAAAGGCCAAGTCTTAAAATATTTTTAAAGGGAATATACATCATTTGCTTTTGCTGTAATTTTCAGAAATGGATGGAATTGGGGGGTTGGAAATATATAGCAAATATAGTTACACTGACTTTTTTTAGGTTTTGGGTTCGAAAATGCTATAAAAACCAAGAAAAACAATCATTTTCCTGTGGTCTGGTTCCCTGACTCCATATAAGAAGAAACAGAGCAGTTTACATACATTGGGGAATTGTAAGGTCAGGGAACCAGTCTAGCTGGCTTGTACCCGTTCATAGGTGTGTAATCGATTGCAAACAAGTGCGATGGTCAATTGGGGCCAGTATTTGAAAAAAAGCCAGTTTTGTCCAACACTGGTCGGCCGACCAGCGTTGGAAATTGATACAAAAATACCACTTTTCTTGAAAGTGACAGTATACCAGGTGCCATGATTTTACAGGATGCTTTACACTTTCATTCACTAACAGTCCAGCAAGGTATTTCAAAATGATTTGGTAGTTTTATTTTTTGATGTTTGCAAATGTTGTATTTTCCCTTTAAATCTCTTTTAAACTAATTTTGCATGGCTTTCTCATTTTACTTCATTACTTTAAAGTTTTCTATAGATTTTTATGGTTTTAATTTACGAGAATACCTATAGTTACTTTTAAAAAAAGCATTCCCCACGGTCTTTGTTTTTGTTTTTATTCATTTCTTGTTTATTTCATATAGTAATCTTCATATAGTAATATTTTTATTTTATTTGTTTTTTGTTTGCTTAGCTCAATTTTATTTCTGTGCTGTTGTTAGTCACTGTTTATTTCAGTATTTTAATATCAAAGTTTAATTGTTATTCCCATTCCTATCTTTTACGTATCTGTTTTGTTTTTTGTTTGTTTGTTTGTTTGCTCCAACACCTACAATCCTGGGACCACTGTTGGAAAACAAACCAATCAAGTCGGGACATTTTGAAAAGTCGGGACCGGACAAACAAATTTATGCATCCTACCCTCAATGTCGGGACCGAACAAACAAAAGTATACATCATACCCTCAATGTCAGGACCGGACAAACAAAAATATGCATCCAACCATCAATGTCGGGACCGGACAAACACAATATATGATAATTGACTGGATTGACTTTTGATTCAAATTTTTTGATGTTTTTTTAATAAATACGATTGCTGAAAATATTGGTCCCGGAAATGTGCATTGGTTGCCAACTGGTACCTATACTTGTGATATAGTTGGGACCCAATGACTGGTCCTGACATTGTGGGTATTGGGTAGTAGGGGTGTTGGGGTGTTTGTTCTTTTGTTTTTTTGGAAGATTTATTTGGCAAGTTTTTCCTTTTTTTTTAATTTTCAATTCGTAATATAAATTTAAAATTTATTTGTGTTTTTGTTATGTTAATTTAATTTCTGTGTTGTATTTCGTCAGTGTTTATATGTGTATCTTAGTGTTTAAATTTGTTCTAATTTTTGTATTCACACCCCTATATTTTACATATTTGCATTTTTGTTTCTTCATTCTAGGTTTTACTTTTACTTAATGTTCTTGGTGATTTTACATCATATATTTCTTTATTTCATTTTATTCTTATCATTTTATTTTTAACTGATGAGGCTACCCTGTCTAAATAAAACTATAAATAAATAAATAATACATATCAAGCCCTATTCAGTTTCACGGATACCGATATATTTCTGGTCGCGCGGTAATCTTCTGGGGCATTTCAATAGAAATACGTCCAATCATGCTCAGGATACAACGGGACTTATATACTGTTTAACGCCAACTCGTCAATTCAAGGTTTGAGATTTCACAGGTTACAAACATTTCCATTTATATAGCACTTTAACGTACCGTATGTTATTCATGGCGGCTAAAGCTTCAGTTTCTATTTATTGCATGATTTATTGGTTTATATTTTGCATTTCTTAACTCTTTAACTGTGGAATATCACGGTACTTTTCGCAATTACAAGATGTCATTGTTAACATCACGAGAAGTGATGTAATAATATAGGTTTTCCCGGCGAATTTCCGAATTTTTCCAATCAGTTTCATTATCAGCCATTCAATTTCCTGCGAGTTTTGCACATGTGGTCAAATTGGGGTTTCTTTTTCGTTTTGGGTTCGTTCAATTTCATTTTTAGGCAGCCAGGATTTTGCTCTGAATGTTCGTTTTCATTTTCGGGCATCCTATTTCGTTTTAGTGCATTCAAGACTTAACTTGTAGCAGTCTTAAATTAAGTCTTTGAAACCTTTTGACGGTTGACGCATTCAAATTAGCGAACATCTGTGCGCTTCTAAAGTATAACCATGCTTTTCGTTTCTTATTCGTTTATGGGCAATCGCTTTCATCGTTTGGTCATTTAAATTTGTAAAAAATTGTAATCGATACATTTCCTATTTTTCTCCGAGGTTCATTTCCTTCCAAAACTTGATAACTGTAAAACTTACAATGTTACAAATTAACTGATAGGCCCTATGAGGGAAACAAGATGTAATTACGAATTAAGATAAGTGACTAAGATAATTTGTTTTTCACTGTTTATCTTTACTACTTGTTTAAACGTTTGAGCAAGGGGCATCTTAACGTTGACGATTTCTTGACGTGCAAGACATCGGAACACCTATGTTTGGCAATGGATGTACCATCGGGAACATTTCTCTTGAGTTATTTCTTAAATGTTTTCTTGCGCATGTCTGACCGAACACTTACTGTATTCACAGGGCCCATGCAAAGTTAGTTTGCAATGCCAACCTTGAAAATACAACTTTGTGTCACATTTAACCTTATTTGCAAATTTCATTTTTCATTTTTGAAGGATGTGTTTGGTGCCTTCTCCGTTTTTATGCTAATGCAAAGTTTCATATTCATTAGAAAACCTGTGATGGCATTCCGGGCATGATTAATGTTACATGGCTATGTAAGCACGAAAAAGTTGTTAGAATTTTTGATATTTTGCTGTTATAAATTTCTTTCATTTAGTGATTCTTTGATGTGTCAGTATGCATGGCAGTAAGCCAGTGAGCAACCCTTTCCCACAAATGTTTTCAATTAGCAAATTTAGGATAAATAATTTGAAAGAAAACCCCCAAAACTGAACAGTGTCTTCCTGAAATGACATGACAGTAACAGCGCGTTCATACGTAGTCCGGAAAGCACGGAAACTTTAAGTGTTTAACCTTAAAAGGGCCGGGTTATTTTGACCATTCCGCCTCGGTCCCTTAAGGGTTAAAGAAGTGCACTTTGGCGATAAGATTAACCCCAAAATGTTGTCAAATGTGTAGTTTTCTTACATTTCACAGTAGTAAAGAGTTCCACAAAAAGAATTCCTGAGAAAAACTCATAATTTACGCTAAGGAATACGGACACGTATGAAGTCTTAACAGATGTTTGACAAAATGTGAAATATGTTTGCCCATTAATGAAAACGAATGCCCGATCAACCCTTTACTGCTGGTTTAGACGAAATTGAATGAACAACGCGATGCTTTTAATATGAATGCATCTTTGATAAGGACGAGTGAAGCTAAAAGGCGATAGTTTGCTCGGATAGTGAAATTGAATGATTCTTTTTGATTGTCGAATGCCGATCTGCGTGTTCTTTCAATTTCAATCTAAATCGAATGAGCCAGGCGTTAAATTGAATGAAAACTTGGTGAAATTGGCCGTGCCCCCACCCCAAAAAACCACCAAATTTTGTTTTTAAGTGACGTCGCAATAAGGGCAGGCACAACGTACACCACCATCTTTTCCTCCAAAAAAATTGTTCAGGAATTGTGGTAGGAAATTGCCTCAGATCGCACCACAGAGCATCTAGAATCAAAACAAAGTTCGGGGCCCTTAAGAGGGCCCGCACCCCACGCCATAAGTTTTTGACCCACTTTTTGAGGGACGAAAATTACTTTTGGCCCCCACCCAAATTTTGTTCTGGATACGCCCTTGATCACTTTATTCTCTTGAGAATGGTTGCTACAACCACAATTTTTCCGTGATGCTTGTGTATTCTGGAAACTGGGGGAACACGCCCAAAAGAAACTCTCTATCAGGATAACTAACCGAACTTTACTAATCTCTGATTTTTTTAAGGGAAGAGTCACAAGGAATTGAATGAATAGAGACATGAAAGTCATTCGTAGTTGCCAAACCAGAATCAAAAAGACTTTATTGACTGAAAAAACCTACAGCAAAACTGAAACAAGACTTAAACCGAAAAAAACTAAAACCAATAGCAAAAACAGTATGTTAAAAAATCACCAGAAAAGACCAAAAAGTAGTGTAAAATGATTTATCTTAAAGTACAATCTGGCTAAAAATCAATTACTTGATGGTGTTAGAATCCGAACAGGATCGACACACCACTCTAATTAATTAGCATGGCGTCTAGTGTATGGGGCACATGCACATTGTACTCTCATCTCTGCTGGTCTGGTTTAAGTTGACTGAGGTCAAGATTGGGCAACGCATATGGTTCCTTAACAACGCAGGGCACATGGGTGTCATTTCTAAGAGGTCTGACTATTGGAAACAGGGAGACACGCTACTAAAAACAAGTGAAGGGCATAGGCCTAACTAAACTTCCATGATAAATTCATCCGGTAGAACTTCTCCTTTACTTAACACAGAAAACAACGTGGTAAATACAATTAATATTTGGCCCCGCCATATTGTCAAGAATGAAGTTGCAAGCAACACACCATCTAGGCCCTACTTGCCACACTCTTCACCAAAATTTTGCAAAGTGGAACTCCACCGATATCCCGCTCCTGCTGCCAAGTAAGTCTTCCACAGGGTGGTTAAAAAAAAGGACACCCACTTTTGACAGCAATTTTCACCAACTTAATGAAGTTATTTAAAAAAAAAAAAAATCACAACATTGTCAATTATAGGTCTTTAACCATGCATGGTGAAAAAAGCTTAGTAAAAGTCGCAAAAATAGAGATATTATGCTAATTTGAATACAAGTCACCAAAAATCAGTCTTGTCCACGGGTTATTCTTTGTAAATTGGACGTTTTCGTAGTTCATGAAAATTAAAAACTTCCCACCAAAATATATTTTGCCCTGGTTACTTTTATTGAAGCTGTCCAATTATTCATGTCACTATTAAGATCATCTACTCAATGAGCTGAGCGTTAAGTTCATTGTTGCATAACATAACATAACAATCAAATGTCATGCTCCTTTAAATAAAGCTCCAATAGCTGAGCTCAGTCAAGCGAAGGGAATGTATACCTCCGTGGACAAACAGGTTTCGCACATGAAATGTTCAAATTAGCATAGCTCAACGACAAAATGTGCAAATGCAACGATTTTTTTCGTCACATTTGCTTAAAGGCCAGTACTTTAAAAGCTACTAATCGACAGTTAAAATAATTTTAAAAAATAGGTGAAAATTGCTGTCAAATGGATGGGTGTCCTTTTTTTTAACCACCCTGTATACAATAAAGGAGACCCATCGCTGCCGCCCAACTTTAACATGATCGCTCTGAACAGTAGTAGCATTGCCAAGGTCTACCAACAACTAACCAAACTTTACTTATCTCAGTTTTTTTAAGGGAAGTAAAAGTCGCAAGGAATTGAATTAATACTACATGAGATTCATTCTAAGTTGCCGAAAAAAAATCAAAAAGAATTTATTGACTGAAAAAAAAATTGTATACAACAAAACTCAGAACAAGAATTTAACCGAAAAAAACTAGTAAAAACCAATAGCAAAAATAGTGCTTTGAAAACAGCCTTAATAAGGCTTGCTGTTTCATCTTTGTAAACAATTTCGGTGTCACGAAATTTAATCCGAAATTAAAAAAACCCGGTGGTGTCCGGAAATTGGGCACAAAATCGTCTGAGTGTTCCCCAACGTGGCGCACTTGAATACATCTCGAAAATTTCAAATAACATTTAAGAATTTTTGTAAAGTTGATAAATTCTGATGACCATTTTTTATCTCTACTTACATAGCCAACTAAATGTTTGTCAGAAAATTATTTTCTTATTTTTGGGGGGCATTTCAATGGGTTTACTGTTCACTTTGAAATAAATCGGAAAATCACGCCGAACTAAATTGTTCTTCTAACTTTGTAACAGGTAGATAAACTCGTGATTTATCAACGGGAGTGTTTAGAACTTGATGAAATTGCATTTTCTGTGAAATTTCAGTTAAACCTTTTACTCTAGCTAGGCGCTACAGGCAAAAAATCAAAGTGTGCCACGTTATAGGGGCCGTGCCACGTTAGGGTACATCAACAATATACTGCCCCGACCATGAACATCCATCATGACGAAAAGCTGGGAATTGGTTGCACACCCTATTGCAACGTCAGACTTTCACTCGGGAACTGACTTCTGGCTTAAGCCTAAACCAAAAGTCTATTGTGCTGGAAAAGTCTTCTCCAGAACGAGTCTGCAAATAAGATATCGAGCAAATAATATTAATGCTAAAGTTGTTATTCCCTCATTCAAACGTTATTCACTTTTGATCGAAACATCAAAGGAAAATCCACCCATGTTTACACAAAGGTGTAATACAAATTTCAATTGCATTTTGCAAGTTGCGGACGATAGAAATCAAAACAGTTTTGTTTTTTTTGTTTAAATGAAATAATTATACAAATTGATGTTATAATTTGTTGGCAAGCACAGACGGTAAAGCTTTGATTATGAATGATAAAAAGTTGAAAGGAGCAAATTTGTACATTCACTGGACAACTTTAAGAGCGCCGATTTTGATTGGCACTTCAGCGCCATTAAGTTATACGCTGAAGTGCGTTCTCTATCGCCCACACTAAACAGACTTTTCTTGCCAACCCGTGGAGGGCACTTTGTTGCCAACCACGACGTCAACATCGCAACATCAGAGTAGTTATACATGTTTCCAAACATATCAGTGGACCAATAAACGCTACCGAAGACTTAATAACAATGCCTACTGTTACACAATGTACAAGCATTACATTCACTGTGTGGACTTCCGAACAAAAGATGTCCACATAAACCAGCAAGTAGCAGCACGAGAACAAAGAAATGTTGTGTGGACTTTCCCACATCCACACATGTTTTCCCCTCTCTGGAAAACAGGTTTAGAGGCATTTTGGGTTAGGTTTATCCGTGGCAAAATGAAGAGAAACACTAAAGGGAATCTTAGAAAAAAATTGGGGTTGAAAGAGTTTTCACAATGTAAGTAAAATGATTTTTTTTCACAGGTTTTTCTTAACTACGCGAAATCACAAGAATGTCCACACCAGGCATGTATAACGTAAACATGGGTGAGTGTGTGTGAGTTTGTTTCTGCATTCAATAGGGGACGTTGAACAATAGAGGACAATAGGGTCCCCAATTCCCGAGAGGTCCCCAATTTGGATTCATGTACAAACACATGGGAGGTCTTCCTAAAAAGTTGGTGAACAAACAAAAGAGGGACAATGGGAGATCCCCGATTACAGGCAAATACAGTATGTGCGTGTGTGGGAAGGGGCTGAATGTTACAGTGTGGGGGTGGGGGCGCCCAATTTCGGTTCAACCCGTTGGTGGTCAGTTATATAATACATTTCCAAGCGGCGACTGGGGGTGGGCGACGATTTTTTTTATGGGGACACGTCCCCCCCCCCCCCCCCCCCCTTGGCTACGCCGCTGAGGGCATAGTGTCGTTCGCCGGGATTTGTTTGGTGAGAACAGAGCTTATGTGCGAGAAGTCATCACAGCGACATCTCGTGTTCCCGTTGTCAATGGAAAAGAACAAAATGCACCTTGCACAGGCGCAGTTCTAGAGCCTATATTTTAGGGGGGGGGGGGGGCTCCTACCCTATTTTCATTGGGGTGCGCTGATAAATTCGTACAATCAATCACATTACCCAATAGTGTACAAATGCACCCTTTTCACAACTATGTTTTTAGGGGGAGACCATTAACGTGTGACGTCACCTTCTAACATTTTCTACTGCCATTTTTTGGTATGAAGTTTTTTTGGGGGGGGGGGGGCGCTAGACAAACGTTGGGGATTTAGCCCCCCCCCCCCCCAGAACCACGCCTGACCTTGCATTTTCAGTGTTGCAGAAATGCCGGGAATAGGACATGCAAAGGTTGTATGCAGCATCTCCGTAACAAATCAATTCTAGTCTAAAGTACTTTCCTTGAATGAAAAGATCGATTTGTATAGTTTACCGGATCTCTTTGGGTGCAATGTACCACGTTGGCGGCAGGCTGAAACCGTTAAAATCGCATGCACACGTAGCGGTATAGCCTCCCATATCTGATGACAGAAAAAAATAACACAAAATTGGACAAAATATTTCGGATCAAAACTAGTAATCTAATCATCCAATATTATGTAGCTGCATTAGAAATAAATTCAAAACGGTACTAACCAGAATTTACTGTTTTGAATTTATGTATACTGGTAAGTTAGCTGTTTCTTATTTGGCCCCATCCTACAGGTGTAGTCGATTGATTACTTACGTTAATAGGCGTTCCTTTGGCATACTTAGGTTATCATAGTTACTACTGTTTGTGTAAAACATTCTTGGGTTGACAATTTACTCGTAAAGAATGCCTTGAGTTCAAGGGCGCAGTGAGGGGGCGGGGCTGGAAAAGCCAAAAGGACAAAAAGAGAAAAGGGAGGGGAAAGGAGAAAGAGGGGAAAAAAGAAAACGAGGGGCGAAGCATATTATTATTAATTTAATGTATATTTTACAACATGGACGTTTTTCTTACAAAGCGTCGAAGAGAAATATCTGCACACTCTCGATTTTTCCACGGCCGGTCACTTCGCTCTGGTGAGTGTTTGCCCCCCTCAAGAAAAAAAACCTGGCGACGCCCATTCTCGAGTTTCATAATCACATGGTTTGGCGTATTGAAAGCAACTTCGAGCGTTTAGTAAGCCCCTTTACGGTGTGCCCCATTGGTAAAAGATTTATATGCAGTTGTGGGTGAACCGGCCGCGATCGGAACAGGCGAATATTTTTTCGCGTGATTCCAAAATTAACATAAATGAGCTGATACGTCACTATAGATATGAATATTCGCTGAAAACTTTCTGAACTGGGGCGCGCCATTTAAAACTGACGCAAACAAGCACATTAATGTGTTATAGGTTTTGAATATTAAAAAAAATCTCGTATATATATACACACCAGTTTTAAGGTGTCGCAAGCATTGTATACGCCAATGCGGATCACTAATTTTGTCATAAAAAATGTACGTCAATGGCAGAGATTAAGTGCGTACGTCTCATAATGCATGCAGGATACATCCAATGAGTGATCAGAATAATTGGCCATCTTTGGCGATAGGCCTAACGTAAACATTATACACTTTATAGAACATAATTATTCCCATTTTTTTTTAAAGAAAGACGTATACTCACCATGGAACAAGACAAACTCTCCAGTGTCCAACTCAGGCAACATACAGTTAGCCATGATGACGTCATTAGAATCACAAGTTGGCCCGAAAATTGTAGATGGCTTCAAATCGCGGTTTCTAAGTGGTTCCTGTGTTTTGATTACGTAACAATGAAGAAAAAGTCATATATGAAATCTGAGAGGTCGAAACAACTTCGGCGAGACCAATACTCGTTGCACCAACTTGTGGTTATATTGCTGTTGACTTTTGCCTCTCCCCCCATTTCTCAACCACGGGCTTCGTTCCGGCAACGAGCTTTAACGTCATTGGGTCCCTTGCCTTGAGAGAATATTGATCACTTTGTCGGTCCATTTTCTGCTGCGAAATCCTCTGAATACGAAACAACATTTTGGAGTCTTTTTGTTTGATAGAACATGAAAGGATTAGAAACGGTCGCAGCAGCGACTTAGACGAATTCGGAACGAAGCCGGGACTTATGCAAGTAGGCCCTACGAACATTAATAATAGTTGTGGTCTTCCCATTATAGGCTATTTATAAAGATATTTTACCCATTCCTATTGGTCGAAAGCCCGTCAGGTGGCGGGTCTTAAACGGTTGATAAAACACTGAAGACCAGCCGGAAATAAAGGTGGCCCCTTAATTATCATGGCAACAAATGCATTTCTGGTTTCGAAAATGTGTTTTTCAGAATTTGTAGGTTTTGAAGTTTCTAAATTTTGATAAAGCAAATATTTTACATCATTTTCAACCTTAAATATTTTTCTCCTTTAATTAAGGCTAGTTTTCATTGCTTTTGGAGCCTGTTTTGGTGGCATTGGCCCAGTTTCGTCGTGCAAATGAAAATAATGCGGACCGATATTACTTATAATTATGATGTGAATAAATAAAGGCCAACACCTTGGCTCATCTAACCCCACGCCGTTTAGGCTTCGCCCTCGAAGTACTTATCATCAGGATACACGTTTGTACCCCCCTCCCGCCCCCCTCCCCCACTTTTGAGAATCGATTGACGCCCTTGGTGATGCCAACAGGCTTTTACAGCTAGGACATATACCAGTTTGTACAGTGCTTTGTACGTTGAATTTGGTGCCGTTGACTAGGGCGGAGAAGGGCCTACGGAACACTGGTGCCTAGCAGTCATGTGGTTGCTAAGGCAAAGCGGCTGCCGTTGTTAAGCAAAGCTAATCCGATTACGTACTTAGACGCCATAGCAGAGCAGTGAAATTCATACACCACAAAAAAACATGGCCTTTTGAACGTTGTGTTTCTCAGAAAATATGCACAGTGTGATTGAAATGTTAAATTATAACGGAAGAAGAAATTCTAAACTTCATGTCAAAAAATCGCCGTGATCGATGACGAAACGTCAATACTAGTTACTGGTATAGCTGACCTTCAAATCTGGAAGAAATCGTTGGGAAACTTCCCCAAATCTCTCTATTTATATCAATTTCTAGAAATTTCTCAAAATTATTATTTCACGAGTAGTTGAACACTTATATTAACTAAGTATATATACCGAATTTTAGCTAAATATGTTGTTGCAAACGCTAGTGTTACACTTTGAACCATCTCCATGGCAAATTTCGACGATGATTTCTGCCGTCCCAACCCACATGCATTATTCAGTAAAGCGCCTTAGGCGCTACGGTTGACCGATTCCGGCCAAGCCACACAATGACGTATTGTAGATTAGCAAATTCATTAGTTCGCTCAACAGGACGCTGGGATACTCTGATGAATTCACGCTCTGATTAGTTGGAATTTGCGTGACCTGTAACCTGCGCGTCATCACGGTCATGATTCTGCAAGGTTTGAAACGGACGGCCGTTAAGACGAACTTTCATTACTCTTTTATTCCAGTTAAGAGATTTTTTTTTCGTTGAAAAGCGTAATAATGTAGGAAATTCTGTAAAGTTTATATTTGATGTAAATTTACAATTCCCGTCACAGTTGCTCAGGCTCCGTTTCGAATCACGAACGGTCGGATTGCATTATGCGACGCTCAAACTTTTGTCCACATGGCCCGCAATGAAACAGAAATCACATCCGATATGAAACGTGTGCATTTCTATGGGAAGTTTTCGGATAGCATTTGCGCACATTGTCTAACTGCGGTCTTGAACATCTGCAGCCAGATGCTTTATACAAAGGTCATAGGCCACTTCCTTCACAAGATTCTGTGAAGCTCATCAGCGTACCCCCAGCGTCCTGTTTGCAGGGCGGGGGGTACGAGCGAAATTCATTAGCGTCACTCAGCCTGTTTTGCTGTGGGTCTCGATATCGACCAATGAAAGCCGGCAAAAAGGGTGATATTTATCAATTAATAACTCGTGAAGGAGGTTTTTCTCAATTTTTTTTACTGCACACCATAATGGATAGGACCCTTATTAAAAACCTTACTCGGAGTCAGTGTGAATAAAATCGCTTCCACATTTCTTTGTTTTTTATTGTCCCAGCCACGTGGTAGCCATGCCAGGTCATCTATCACCAGATCCTAGTATGGACCATGGTACATCCACCAGAGGGGGTGTCAGTCTTGTGATCCTACTGGAGGGGTTGGAAATTGGCTGGAAAACGTAGTGTGCTTGTGCGCATTTACATAGGCTTGTGTACAAATGCATTGTTCACATAGGGATAATTACCTCGATCACCCTTGTGACCAAAATGGAACTGTCAATTGGCATTGGGGAGGTTAGTGTCTGGTTTTATTGACTGTTTAGGGCCTGAGGGATACCAGGGGTTAATCTGGGGTGAATGGTGGACTTTGAGGGCCGGGTAACTCAAATTACATGTCATGGATTGATTCCCTGCAGGCGTCTGATATTATACTGCCCAAAATTAGCCCGCCTAGTATTCGTGAGGCTTGAACAGATTGACAGATATTGCAAATGTCAGTTTTACATCTTTTAAAAATGCACGTAGCCATAGTGAATTTGGAAGGGGACGTGAACTTGGGGCATGCGCCTAAAGTGTTTTTGAACAACTATTGCCGAAATTCACATGCATAAATCACATCAAACCCGTTTCTAATGTTATGATTATACATTACGTGTAAGGGTTCTGGAAGGTCGAAATATTCGGGGTCGAACAGTTTCCCATTCAATCCACTGAAAACACCAACGTTCAAGTAGTATATCCAAATGAACGGTTCATCGCCATCTGAAATAAAGACAAAGCAAATATTTAGAAATCTTCTGAATCTTCTTGTCTTTCCAGAACTGCCAGCTTTCCAAAACCGTATATGAATGATGAATATGAAATGATATTTTGTTGGCAGAAGAATGCCAAGTGTTTCTTGTCCAAGCGTTCAAAAGCATTGTTGTTATATAAGGGAGTTTTTAGCTGTTTCAGGTATCCTTACCGTTTTCACGTCTGAGTAACGTTATCACTATGTGCTTTCTTTCTACGCGATACAGCAAAAGTGGTGCACGGACACTAACGTTTGGAGGTATGGAGGACTAGAATAACAGAAGTTAACACGGAAACTTACAGAATGATAGACAAGACGACAGCTAAACGATAGCTCTCAAAAATAGTACAATGTGTACCAATGGCCTCGAGGCCAGCTTACCTGATACTCTTTCACGCCGTTCATTGATGTCAACTTTGTTCACACGTTTGGCAATGACATTCGCCACTAGGTATCCTGCTGAACGAGTGTGAAATGTTCCCGGTTCGGCAATAATTCGCACGCCACTGCTGGCGGGGAAATGTTCGTCTAGTGCCCGGGTGATGACGTCTGCAAACTGGCAACACAACAACGAAATCAAGTTACTTAATAATAACAAAAATGACGGGTTTTTATATATAACGCTTTTGACTATGATTAGAGCGCTCTACATTATTATTACCCCTGATCATTGGGCCAATTAAACATTCCAAATACCATACCAGCTCCATGGGGAGTATACAGCTGGATGCAGCCTGTTAGGCGCAAGGAAGCTAGAATCGATCACAATAACCATCTCTGCCCTCACAGTCATGTTCCCATTTACTCCTGGGTGGAGAGAAGCAATGGGTGACAAAGTGCCTTGCCCAAGGGCACACGCACCATGACCCCAGGCTGGACTCGAACCCACAACCTGCAGAATTGCCCGCAGACCACGAATTAAATGCTCCAGACCACGAGGCCACGGTACTTCACATACTACATGATATATTCCAACCTTAAAAGTTACGGGTGAAATTTTCCTACAAAGGGGGATTTATACACACACAGAAAAAAAAAACCTTGAAAAGGAAATGTGCGCATGCATGAATGAATATTTTATACCAATACTAATAAAAACAAGTATCAAACAATGACTAGTTTCTCAAATCTGTACTGAAAACATATGGTAAACGTTCTAGGGTACGTCTCACTCCAATCATCTCAAATTTCCCGATAACTTCCCGGCTTTGGTTTGCAGTAGTCATCTGTGTTGATGGGTCGTCTCACTTCCTCGATGGAGGACCATCTGAGTTGGTTATCATGCATGCGACACTTTCCTTTTTCCTGTAGTTTCCTGTGATGAACTTCGCTGCCCGTCTCTTTACTTTCTTGAGTGTTTTTTTTTTATTTTTTTTTTTAACCTTTTTACCAATGAACCGGGGTGCCATGTATTCTGAGTATGATCACCCGTTATCCACGGAGCCATGTCTCCTGTATAACGTCTGATATGTCAAAGCATGCAGATTTAAGCGATCTCGCGCCTCAGCCAAGCGGAGTCGACTTTACTTAATCGTGCCGTCATTTCATTCCCAAATCAGGACTAAACTTGTGATTGGTCAATTCGAATGGAGTGATTTGTAATATAACAGCAGCCGGGCGCGTATCGCGTAACATATTAGGGGTGCACACCGGTAAATCGATCCGCCAAGCTCATGAATAAAAGTTATACCCTCAAAATATTCCATATTAGAGAGTTCTGAGCGCCGTAAAATTAGGGAATTGAAGAGATATGGTAGTGAACCTCTGGCCCGGACTTGGGGCTTCCATTTCTGAGCATTTTGGATGATATTGTGCTCGAAAGTGGCGCTATTTTGCCATGTTGTGGAGGGATCGTTTTTCAAGATGGCTACTTTTCCGCTTTGGGGAAAATAGGGGTCGTCTTCTTTGCGTGATAATATCTCGAAAAGTCAATGGTCAGCCCACCATAAATTGAAAAGAAATTGAAAGATGACACATTGATCATCATTTTTCTGTGCAGCTTGAATACCTGTGAGAGTTTTGAGTATTTTTCAAAGAATTTTGAAGTATGGGCATTTAGCACTAGTGTCTATGGGAGTTTATTTGCAGGTAAAATCTAGCGGTAAAAATGCGGTTGCCTTGCCTAATTAATAAGCGAATTTGCTCAAATGTAATTTAGACCATGGCTATAGCCATGGTCTATTACATAGACTAGGTGCCATGCTGAAGAAGTTAATGTTTTTAATAGTGAAGTTGGTCTACGAGTATTCTACAATGGAACCTTATCGTGAAACTGTGCATGTAAGGGGACAACTTCATCGAAACGTTCGCAACTCATATATTTTGCCCAAAGGAAACCTTTTGTGTAGGAAACTTTGAGTAAGGAAAACGTGCCTCTCTTTTGCAGGAAAACTTGATAATTCGAATGTCACATTTCTGAAAGCAAACATTTCATCCCTTACCTTATCGAAGGTTGCCTTTGGGTACAATCTTCCGGGAAACCCACCACCCAGGTCTAGCAGCTTCATGTTAAATCCGAGAGATGTGCCAATATCAAACAACGGCCGAGTGAAACGAATTGCATCCCTGAAAATCTGAGGGTTGGAAGACTCACTGCCTACATGGAAACTGTAGCAGGAAGAAAACATGAATATTGATAAGAGCAAAGTGGTGAGAAAACAATTGAAAAACCCTTCTTCTGTGAAGGTAGACCTGACAAAAAATAATCATTGGGCCTAGAAATGTTTATAGGCCTACATATTGCTTTTAATACTGATAATGTGCACCGAATACATGTGTAAGTGTCTTATAATCATTATAATTGATGCGTTTATAGTCCATCCGATTACGTATTTAGACGCTGTAACAGAGCAGTGAAATTCGTGAACCCCCCAAAACCATGGTCTTTTGAACGTTGTGTTTCTCAGAAAATATGCTCAGTATGATTGAAATGTTACATTATAACGGAAGAAGAAATTCTAAACTTCATGTCTGTGAAAAAAATCGTTGTCATCGATGCCGAAACCTCAATACTGGTTACTGGAAAAGCAGACCTTCAAGTCTGGAAGAAATCGTTCGAAAACGTCCCCAAATCTATATATTTATATCAATTTCTATGAATTTACGAAAGTTGTTATTTCACGAGTAATTGAACACTTATATCATCTAAGTATATTACGAATTTCAGCTTAATCTGTTGTTGCCAACGCTTGTGTTACTGCTCGAACTAGCTCTAAGGAAAATCTCGACGAAAATCTTTTCCAACCCAACCCACTTGCATGGTTTTCATAGCGCCGTAGGCAAGGGCGGATCCAGGGGGGGGGCCAAAGGGGGCCATGGCCCCCCCCCCCCCAAAACGAAACCAATTTTTTTTTTTATGTGACATCGCAATAAAGGCTGGCAATGAGTACACCAACATCTTTTCCTAAAAAAAACATTGGTTAAAGTGGTCAGAAATTGCCTCAGATCGCACCACAGAGCATCTAGAATCCAAAAAAATTTCGGGGCCCTTAAGCGGGCCCCGAACACCACGCCGTATTTTTTTGGACCCACTTTTTTGGGAGACCAAAATTTTTTGGCCCCCCCCCAAAAATTGTGTTCTGGATCCGCCCTTGGCCGTAGGCGCTACGGTTGACCGATTTCGGCCTGGCACAGCACAATAACGACGGGTAGCCTATATCAGCATATTCATCACCTGGCGTGACTTGGTGTGGGTCTCGGTATTGACCAATGGAAGCCGGCAAAAAGGGTGATATTTATCAATTAATAACTCATGGAGGAGGCTTTTATGCAAAATTTTAATGCACACCATAATGGATAGGAACCTTATTTATATTTATGAGGCTTGAAAAGATTGACAGACATTGCTTACGCCAGTGTTACAGCTTTCAAATATGCACGTAGCCAGGCCTATTTTTCCAATTTAAACGAAAAGTAAAGAACATAATTACAACGATTTTTAGCACATACTTGGAGCATTATAAGGAAAATAAACCCTGAAAGTTGCATGAAGATACGGTCTTCCAAACGGGAGAAATAAATTTTTAAAGATTTCGCCCGCCAACGTGAACGTGTGTGTACACGCCAGTTTCATTCAAAATAAAGTGTTACGTAACCTTTAGAAATCGCCCTTCGCAACCACATGGCTGAAAAGGAAGACTCTTCTTAGACTGCACAAGCAGGCAGCCAGGATTGTCGCCAATAACTTTGATTATGTTAACTCTCATGGTGAGGAAATTATTAGAGCGCTTTCCTGGCAGACCTTTGATCAAAGAAGGGATTTTTATTTAGCTTGTAATATGTATAAATGTGTTCATGGTTTAGCCCCAGACATACTTTGTAATAATATTGAGATGTATTTTGATAGGCATGGATTTAATACAAGGAACGCCGATTCTCTTAATGTTGTTCCCCTTAAACCTATCATTGAATGTTTTAAGCAATCTTTTAGTTATTCTGGTGCGGTTATATGGAACAGCTTACCTGCTAAGGTCCAAAATGCATCTTCTATTGATGGTTTTAAATACATGTATAGGAAACCTTATTTTTAACATATTTTTTTTACGCTCATAATTGCTTATTTTACCATTTTACCAGTGCTATTCTACAGAACAACTTGACAGCTGCAGATGTTGACCTGCTTAGGTCAACAATGAATCAATAACGGTTTTATAAACCTAAAGGGTGGGAAAATGGGGTTAAAGAAACTATTTTTTTAATGTACATCTTTTCCATCTTAATAGATAATCATTTTTATTGTTAGTATCTTAATTGTTCATTTTGCTATTTTATCATTTTAATTGCTGTTTTTTCTCTCACTATTTTTAGTATTTTTATTTCTTATCACAGGACCATAATGTAAAGCAGCCTTTGAGCTGATATTTTTGTATTCTGTATAAAGATTTTGAAATAAATAAATAAATAAATAGATAAACAAAAGATGATAGACTTTTACAAGTGGTAGCTTCACTATGAAAAATCAAGCATTTTTCAAGATGATCATGGACAATTTCGGACAAAAGGAAGCACTATTCGTTGCGGCACATTTGCGGAAAGGACACGTGGTGGTTTTGCCAACAAAAAACGACGAAGGGATGGGGGAGGGTGTGACACCTCCAGACCCTCCTTTAGCGGCGCCCGTGAAAAAAACTTGTTCTATGTGCTTTTTTCATTTGGTGTTTCATTTGAGAGCAATTATTTCTATCATTACTAAATTATTATTAAATCGTAAATTATTTCTTGTTATATACCAAATTGCATATAGCTTGGCCAGGCTATGGCATGCCTAAATCATGCCCTGTTGAAAAAGAAGTGCGATAGGTTTAACTCGGAATAACTTCAACAATTTATACCGGTACATGTACCTGAAAAACATTGCTTCGTGTCCAAATCAATTCCTAATCGGAACTTGTTCTTTAATGTGGCCCGCTTAAGCCGACTGATGTTTGGGAAAATACTGGGATAGCATGTAACTGCTTTTAATAAGTAAACAGGATGGTGTATAAATTCATCGAGAATTGGCGATTTTCGGAACCGGCAATTAACCCACGGACCAAGTTGTACTCTGGTTGTATTTGGATTGTTTTTTGCTCTCTTTTACTTTCTCAGTGTAAACTTAAACGTGAAATATCTTTGGTTAACTGGTTAGTGTTTTCTTTATGGAAACTGTATACAGCTTATGGTGGCAGAGTGATTTTTTTTCACCGAGTTAAATGGTCCCAAGATCACCAGATCTCACCCCTTGTGCCTTTTTTAGGAGTTAAGTACCGGGATAGTGGGTAAGGTGAATCAGCGTCAAGACCAAGGAATGGTAAGGCGGGCGGTCAGAGGCGACGATGTGAGCTGTGTATTACCAGTGATTACGTGCATTATTAGTGATCAGAAAGATTGTCTCATTTCATTCCTACAATGAAGTACCTAATCATTGTCCCTATATTATCACTTTTCCAATGTGCACTAACTTGTCACAATGCTGATTTTGACCGCTTTCATAGTTTTCTCATCCATCCATGACAATAACGTATTGAAATTAATATCATTGGATAGAGGACATCCTGGCCTTTTTTCTTTCTTGTTGCCTCTTTCTGAAATATTCAGCAAGTTTCTGATAATGTACATGTAAAAATTGTTTCACCTGATACCAACGACATCTAGTCCTAGTTTCTTGGCAATCTCCAGGAGGGGGCGTACTTCTTCCCCGCGACAACCAAATTTTGCTCCATACTTAATTGTAGCCGTGTCGTCGTCATAACGTATACGAAGTACGAGCCTATGAACAAAGAGAAAAAAAAAATATCGGGAAAAGGCATCCAAAAAAACATCAGAATAACCAGGGTTTTGTTTTTACCTCAAAGCCGACCCTTGAAAGGGCTTTGGTGCATTCGTCTGAGTCAACTTTTATTCGCTTCCGCGTAAATAAATGAACACAATAATTATAATACAGGGTGAGTCAAAAAAAAGCGGAACCCAAACCCCCAAAATTATATTTCATATTTTCCCAAAAATAATAACGACTGGAAAGCCAATTTCATACGCTACTTTTAGATGAAAAAAATACTGAAATTGCTCAATCCGTTCAAAGAATATCAAGAAGTAAACGCAATGACCCTAAAACCTCTTTCGTCCAGCAAAAAAAGAAGAAGAATAAAGCAATTTATTGTGCATTCTTACTGTTTGGAACAACAACAAAAATGACACAGAATACTTGTTTCAACAACTGTCAATAACTGTAGTACACAAAATCTTGATTAACAACCCTGCTTAGGCAAACAATGTGATTTATAAAATCCACTTGTTTTTTAAAAGATGGGCATTCAAAAGGGCCTTGCTGAATATTTCTAAATTTTAAAAGAAGGTTTTATCGCTGGTGATGTTTGAAGACACTGTGACGACGATTCTTGACATCGCATTTATGGACGAAAGAGATTTTAGAGTCATTGCGTTTAAATGGTGATATTCTTTGAACGGATTGAACAATTTCAGTAATTTTGTTATTTTAAAGTAGCTTATGAAATTGGCTTTCCTGTCACTATTTTGTTTTGGTGCTACATATTTTTTAAATACGAACTATAATTTTTTGGGCTTTTTTTATGACTCACTCTGTACGTTGGTAGGCCTATGTAAAGCGTAGTTAATTCTATTCCATACGATGTTTTGTGAATACTTTGCAATTATGATGAATCCAAATGTCATTTATGGGTTACAATCCTTAATCAATACTTACTGCGCTTTAGGGTGAACCCGTTTGACTTTCTGCAGTTCTTCCGCCGTGTCAAATGTCATGAGTCGTACTCCTTTCTCTTTCGCAAAACGAAGATGCGATTCTTGTTTGTAGGGATGAGCGAAGATAATGCGATCAGCGCTTGCTCCTAGATCTAGAACCATTTTGATCTCTTTCTTCAAGGAACGGTTCAAACAAAATACATTACTGGATAGTATAGGCCCAACCGAAAATAGGCCCATTAAAATAAATCTGATGGAAATCACGAACTTTCTAAGTACATGTGTGTAACTTGATACTATCAGGGTTGTTGTCAACACGTTATTTTCACCCCCTGATATATATCTGTACGCTCGAAGTTAAGATAATTACTTTTGACCCCCAAAAAAATCAAAGATACGTACCTTGCTAGCACAATCAAACGATTTACCAAGTCCAATCAAGAGACGAATGATCACTGGATCCGGGTTGCTTTTCACGGCTGGAAAAAATGCATACAACAGCAATTAAAGGAACCAAAAAACCAGGACTGGAATTAAAGGCACGTAGGAACTTTGGTAATTATCCTCCAAATGTATACTTACTAATTGAATGAGAAAGCCTTGCTCACAGTGAAAACATGACAAGGAAATAAAGTAACGGAACGCAGTTACGAGATGTCTAGTACAGCTAATCTAAAACATCAACAAATTAGTTTCATACACCCTTGTAAATATTTCGAGCAATTTTGTAAATATTTCGAGCAACAAACGAGGGAGGGAGAAGAGCGGACGTGTAGCATATGAAGCACATGGGTGCGTAAGTCTACTTACCAAAGAATACTTCGACATTTGGCAATAACTTCGCCCACAACTTGTCTTTGGTCACTACATCGCCGAGGTCGTAGAGGTAGAATGGATCATCTACATCCTTAAAAAAAAACAAGACGTTTCAAATAGAATGTCTTATACTGTAGTAAAATCGGTGCCAACTACCGATAACAAAATCTTGATCTAAATAGGCCTAGAAAAGGTTTCTGCATCTGTCGCTAAACAAACTCTAGTCTTTTCGTGGCTTATAGTGGACCAGCCAAAGTGGAATATGACACTTTGGACGGCATTTTGTGGTAATAGCAAGCAACCATGTCAGATCAATCAGTCAAAGGGTGGAGAAGACAATGTAGGTGGATGCCACCCTTAATTTTGACCCTAAATATACCTAATCTGCTTAAATTGTTAATCCCTGCAGTGTAATAGGCCTATATTAATTCCCATATTAGGGTATATTCTTTATTTTTTATTTTTTGAAAAGCCTTATTTTGGTAATTCTAATTAAAAACCTTACTTAAATAACATTTTCTTAAACATATATTTGACTTAATAATCATGAGGACATAGTAACGATCCAAAATGGCTACTATTAGACCCGAAAATTGTGCGCATTTACGTTGTCTCCAGATATCATCAAGTAGTCTTCCCAAACCTTAGTATTGATGAGCTTCAAATTCACCAAGTTGCTAACTGGCCCAGTTTCCCTATTCAAACCAAATGGAAAATCTGTGAACAATGATAACATTGTGATATTTAGAACTGTCCATTTTTGGTGGGTACTACATTGGCATAGTTGCGTTCGGGAACGTTCAATCTGCTCAGTTTCTGTAGCAGAAAAGCAGATGGCCACTAAATTGAACCACCTTGACAAAACGTTCAATCTGGTAGCAGAAAAGCAGATGTCCCATTTTGAAACGCCAGGGAAGGGCTAAAAGCTAAACATGCTTTTCTTGTAGCAGAAAAGCAGACGAGTAGAAATATGCATTTTAGCAAAATGTTCAATCTGCTTTTCTGGTAGCCAAAAAACCCAGAAAAAGTAGAAAAGTGCACTTCAACAAAACGTTCAATCTGCTTTTCTGATTTCTGCGACCAATCGGAGTCGATTTTATTAAATCGTTACCGGTACGTCATTTTATTTTAAATAAAAAGAACAGTAAATAAACAGACCAGTAAATAAACTTCTATAGACCTCAATGATAGTTATGCGCACTTAGGAATACTTACAACTCTCCAAGGTGTTTGAAATATACATCAAATTTAAGCTTATTTCATCATCTTTCATTTTCTGTTCGTTTTTTAGGGTTGAACAAATATTACCTTTGGGAGACAACTCCATCCAAAGATGATCAACCCTAAAATGACGCCTACGCTCGAACCATTTTTGCAAAATAGACAAATTTTAGAGGCTAATTTCCTCCGAATTTAACAGAAATACAAGCTCGCAGTCCTCTGGCTTCCACCCTTCTGTTGTACAAACCCTCAAGTTCATGGCCCTCAAAATACTCTAATAATAACGGAGAATTGGAGGGCATGCAAATCGTGATTTGTCCGGCGTAGGCACTTTTGGGCCTATTTATTTTATTGGCCTGAACTCAGAATTATGGTGTTCTACAACGGACGGGCAAATGTCGTGTGCGTGAGTTTGAAACGTCGTGTGCGTGAGCTTAAATGAGTGTGTTTAGTGTGTGTGAGTTTCAAACGTCGTGATCTGTTACACGGTACCCTCTGGAGACATTTGCACAATAGGGAACAAAAGATTGTATAAGTCTGCACAGAGCAATTTCTATAGGTGAATACAAGGTTATCACGAAATAGAAAGATGGATTTTACTTTAAAAAAAAAAGTAGTAATTTCCAAGGTGTGTTGATGTGTCGCAAATTGAAGTATTTTATGTAAGGGATATTAAGTCCAAATATCAGCCCAAGAAAGTAATTCCGGTTAAAAATTTCATTTTTGATTGGCCTGAACTCAGAATTATTGGAATTATTAAAAGGGACAGGCAAACGTCGTGAGTATGAAACATCGTGTGCGTGAGCTTAAACGTCGTGTGAGTGAGCTTCCGCCGTGTGTGCGTGAGTTTCAAACTGTGTGGACGTGAGCTCGAAACGTCGCTGCAGAATACCCGCAACTCGTGTAACCACCGGGTAGCTGGTTGCAAAGCTGTGGTCACGTTCAACTGCTCGCAATCAACCTTCTACCACTCAAATAAAGTCTAAAAACCAATCCCTGACCCTCTATACTGGCTAGCTGCCTAGCTGCCGGCGTATAGTCGTCGCTCTAAAGTAGTAGATTTTGGACTTTTAACTCTTTTGTTTTCAACACATCCCAGTCACTGCTCGCTTTGGAGTTGGAGTGTGTTATTATGTTTGTAGAATAAAAATGTGTCTACATTTCAGCACGGAGGTGCAAGTGCCCTTTCCAACTGACCTTGCTACGCCACTGTATTCTGCTCTCATTTCTTACCTCTCTTTTTGGTTCATCTTGGTCTTCGTCTTTAACCTTCTCGTTAGCAATGTCTCGAATCGAGGTTCCATTTTCATAAAGAGTTACTCGTAGATCAGGCGTTTCGTAACGTTCCATGACTCACAGGCTAATACCTCACGGTGGGAGTTTCGAGAGGAGAATAAAAAAAAAATAGGCAAACTAAAAGATAAAAGTCGGGCAGGTGGTAACATTCACTCGCTTACTGGAACTCCGGTTACCGGCCAAGGTTCAACTCATTACCCACCCGTTACAAAGTGTGGATCAGTATCCCAGTTCTATTGCTGCTTACGTGGGTTACCCTCCTCAAAAAAAGACTGAACAAATCCACAAGGTCATCAGATGAGATGTTATCTTGTTTGACCTGCCTAAGTGAGACCGAAGTCTGCTCAGTTTGGGTCATGTTCTCTGTATCCAATAACAGTACTGAATGATACGGGGTTTGTTTGTGCAAAAGGCTCTTAATGATTCCTTCCAGCCTCGCTTTGGTTACGTTGATTTGAATGGGCAAAAAAAAAGATGGTCGCAACATGATTATTGGTCTATAGTAGACTTGAACTTCAGTAATTAGACGGCTTAAGCCCACCTGCGCCGCCGCGTACCACCGGCGTTCGCTCGTATAGGCCCCCCCCCGCCCCCCCCCCCCCCCGCCCTTCAAACAGGACGCTGGGAAGGGCTGATGAATTTACGCTCTGATTTGATAGATTTTGCCTTAATTACCTGTGACATGCAAGTCTTCACGGCCACGACCCTGCAAGGTTTTAAACGGCCGTTAAGACTGGGTCATCACATTCTTTTTGGGTTGAAAAGCGTAATAATGTATAGAAAGATCTTCAAATGTAATGTAAATTTTCAATTCCCGTCACTCGCGCGGCTCCGTTTTGAATTCACGAAGGGTCAACTTGCATATCATGCGACTGCTTAGCCTTGGTCAATGCTCTCGTCGTTATATCCTCACGTGTATATCCTCACGCGCTATGCACATGCATGTAAAAATACAGCGCGAACAGCGACCTCACGCGGCCACTATTTTTATATGCAAATCAGTTGGGGACGATCGAGAGCCTTGGTTCAATCGTCCATGTGAGGTTTTGGGGGTGGTGCTCATTATGTTAATAGCCTTAGCTGACCTTAAATGTCGTTTTCTTATTGGTCGATCGTTGCGTGGAAACTTGCATAGTGAAACGTGGCACCGTACATAATCCATACACGTACACATTGTGATTCTCTGCACACGGCACCAATGCACAAAAACTGTGGTTCCTGTCACGTCCGCAAAAGGCGAATAGCTGCAAATAATTTGATGACGTCCGGATTTACCAAGGTGTGATTGGACACTCCACATATTAGCCCCGCCTACACTTATCTGTATTCGCATACGAGGTCGTGCGCTAGAAATCCAGCGCAAAATAAAGAAAAACATAAGCTTTTGCCGACGATTGAACCAAGGCTCGAGATCGTCCCCAACTGATTTGCATAAAAAAATAGTGGCCGCATGAGGTCGCTGTTCGCGCTGTATTTTTACATGCATGTGCATAGCGCGTGAGGATATATGCCGACGATTGACCGCGTACGGGACGAATAACGACGAGAGCATTGACCAAGGCTAGCGACTGCTCAAATTTTGTCCACATGGTCTGCAATGAAAAAGAAATCACATCCGGTATGGAATGTGTGCATTTCTATGAGGTTTTCAGATAGCACTTGCGCGCATTGGGTAACTGTACGGTCTTAAACAGCTGCAGCTACATGCTTTATGCATAGGTCATGATAAATTACCCAGAATGCCATCTTCACAAGATTTTGTGAAGCTCATCAGCCCTTCCCAGCGCCCTGTTTGCAGGGTCGGGGTACGAGCGAAACCACCGGGGTTGACTACCGCATACCGTTCCGGGGTTACGTGTAGCGCGCGGTATAATAACACACGGGATTCATCCTCGGCCCCAACACGCGCGTACGTCGATTCCCGACTTGAATAATCTGCACCCGCGTTTGTACACACAGCCTTGTGGTTGCGAAGGGAGATTTCTAAAGGTTACATAACACTTTATTTTGAATAAAACTAAATGTACACAGAAATCTTCACGTTGGCGAGTGAAAATGAATTTCTCCAGTTTGGAAGACCGTATCTTCATGCAACTTTCAGGATTTATTTCCCTTAATGATCCAAGTATGTGCTAAAATCGTTGTGATATATTCATTACTTTCGTTTAAATTGGAAAAATAGGCCTTGTGACGGGGTGTCGGGTACCAAATCTCAACTTCAGACTTGACAGGCTTGTATGTGTAATCGGGTGAACACGGTTTAATCTGTCCATAACAAATTACAAAATTTAATTTAAACAGTTGTAAATTGTAAGAATGAATCAACAACAATTTTTTTTATAATTGAAGTTAAGCAATCATAACTAATCACATAACATCAGGCAATTAACAGGATCGATGACACCAGGCTTGTCTGTGGGTCTACATGTACATTTTGTACCATTACACGCAATGACCCTATTGTCACATGTAATAAACGACAATGCACATACATGTACATTATAAACTATGTTATACTTGTGTGTGTTTTCCCCAAATTAAATACCGTAAACTTATCCCAGAACCCAAAGCGTGTCCATAATAACCAAACAAAGGGATTATAAATGATGAGTTATGTATATTTCACTTACGACTTTGGGATGACGTACTAACAAAACATGACATATGGCGACTGCAAAAGTGTGACTGGATGAAATATACCAAATAATAAATTTATCAATAAGGCCAACAACAAAAATAGTCGGTCTCTGGTCAGACCGACGTTCCGGAATTGATGCGGCGACGCGTTTTTTTTTTTTTTTTTTTGGTGGCTTTTTTTTCAAGCTTGAATTGTACAGACAAGGTGGGTATTATTTTGCTTTTTGGTGTCCTCATTATACATTGGTGTCCTCCATAATATGCCTTGGTGCCCTTTATCATTTGCCTTGGTGCAATTTCCCAATTCCTTGGTGCTCCTTGGTACAAAAATTTGAGGAGGTGCGGCAATAAAGGGCGCTGTTGTAGCTTCCGTGTTGATTTGAAGAAGAAAAAAAGTTGGCGCGCATGATTAAAATCGACGCGCGCTGACCAGAGACCGAGTATTTTTTTTTGGCCTAAACGAGCATTCTGACTTAACAGGACTGGTTAAATGCATTTTTGAAAGTTGTAACACTGGCGTTTGCAATATCTGTCAATCTTTTCAAGCCTCTGGTGAAAAATTGAAGAAAAAGCCTCCTTCACGAATTATTAATTGATAAATATCACCCTTTTTGCCGGCTTCCATTGGTCAATACCGAGACCCACGCCAAAACACGCCGAGTGACGGTTATGAATTTGCTAATCTACCATACGTTATTATGTAGCTTGGCCGGAATCGGTCAACCGTAGCGCCTACGGCGCTTGTGCTGAACAATGCACGTGAATTGGGTCGGCAGAAAATCCTCGTCGAAATTTTCCTAAGAGATGGTTCAAGGTGTAGCACTAGCGTTTGCAACAACAAATTAAGCTGAAATTTGGAATATACATGTACTTTGGTGATAAAAGTGTTCAACTACTCGTGAAATAACAATTTGGAAAATTCATAGAAATTGATATAAATACATAGATTTGGGGAAGTTTTCGAACGATTTCTTACAGACTTGAAGGTCAGCTACACCAGTAACCAGTATTGACGTTTTGGCATCGATGACGGCGATTTTTTTTCACTGACCTGAAGTTTAGAATGTTGTCTTCCGTTATAATTTAACATTTCAATCATACTGAGCATATTTCCAGAGAAACACAACGTTCAAAGGGTTATTTTTGTGTGATGAATGAATTTTACTGCTCTGCTATAGCGTCTATACGTACGTAATCGGATTAGCTTTGCTTAACAATGACTGCACAAGGCCATGCAACGTGCTACCAAAATTGGACAGAGCACTCTGATTGGCTAAGAATCAGAAGGATATGAATATTTTTATTACACATGACATTTACACGTCTCGGGGCACGTGCGCGAGCGTGTACACGTGACTTGCGTGGTGAATGCCTCACCATGCAACACGTATAGCGAATCGATTGCTCGAGGCTTCGAAAGCTAATTCCTTGGTCGTTTGGAAAACAAGATTTTGACATTTCATTTTATATTTACCACTGAGTGTAATATTTTAACGAAATTCGTTCGAAAACAGAGAGAGAGAAAAAAAGAAGAAGCGCTCATTGATCAATCATGCATGCGAACTATATCTCACTCTCAGAATGCTTCCCAAACGCCGTGTGGTTGCGAAGGCTAATTGTAAAGGTTACGTAACACTTTATTTTGAATAAAACAACATGCACACGTACATGTTTACGTTGACGGGCGATATCTTTGAAAATTTATTTCTCCCGTTTGGGAGACCGAATCTTCTTGCAACTTTCAGGGATTGTTTCCCTTATAATGATCCAACTATATATGTGCTAAAATATCGCTTAGATATGTTATTACTTTTCGTTGAAATTGGAAAAATAGGCCTGGTTACGTGCATTTTTAAAAGTTGTAAAACTGGTGTTTGCAACATCTATAGATTTTTTCAAACCTCACGAATATTAATAAGGTTCCTATCAATTATGGTTTGCAGTGAAAATTTGCAGAATAGCCTCCTTCACGAGTTAATTATTAATAAATATCACCCTTTTGCCAGCATCAATTGGTCGATACCGAGACCCACACGAAGTCACGCCGAGTGACGCTAATGAATATGCTAATAATCGCTTCGTCATTGTTGCCCCAAAATCGGCCAAGCATGCAAGCTAACCTAAAAAACCATGCACGTGAGTTTGGTCGGAAAACAACCCTCGACAAAATTTTGCTTGGAGATAGTTCAAGGTAGTTCAACAAATCAAGCTGAAATTCGGAATATGCTAAAATGCTACTCGTGAAATAAGAACTTGAGGAGATTTCCAGACACTGAGATAAATACATAGATTTGGGGACATTTCTTCCCGACTTTAAGGTCAGCTTCACCATATTGACGTTTCGGTATCCATGACGGCGATTTTTTTTCACTGACATGAAATTTAGAATTTCTTCTTCCGTTATAATTTAACATTTTAATCATTTCGCTGGGTGCATAAGTGAGTAACCATCCGAATTCATATTAGTCGTTAGACATGTCGAGATTGGGAATTAATGTAAACACGATACACAGCAGGCCCCGTGCTAGTAAATATGGGGGCCCCGGCGGACTAAACACGACTGCCTAACGACCCGTCCTCAAGTCTAGGCCAATAGATGCTATTATAACACCTCATCACCCCCAGATTCTGTTTCGCGAGAACAAGAGATTCGCGTTTGCCTAGTCACTGAAGCGGAGGTGGCAACCGTCATTTCGAAACTTCCCGATGGGAAAGCTCCAGGCCATGACGGATTAAGCTCATTTGTTATCAAAGAAGCAAGGCACGCGTGACAGTATGAAAATAGCATAGTATTTATATATAAAAATGGTAGTAAATATAGTTTTGTAACTATATAGACCAATATCAATATTACCTAGTAAATATAGTATTTGTAACTATGTAGACCAACATCAATATTACCTGTGTTGTCTAAAAAAAATTTTTAATTGTCTAGAAACGACTGATGGAATTTATTGAAAAAAATACAGTATATGTTAACAGATTCACAGTATGGTTTCATTGCTAAACGCTCAACTAAGCTGGCTTTTACAAGTGTTATCAACACGATCACTGAAGCTAAATTGATAATAAAGAATTTTCAATGGGAATTTTCTTGGACCTTTCCAAGGCTTTTGATACGTAAACCACGACATTCTCATCAGAAAACTGGAACATACTGGTGCCCGAGGCATTGCCTTGAACTGGTTTAGGAGTTATTTGAAAGACAGACAACAGTATGTCGTATTTTATTCCTCAACATCACAACATAAAACAACATATGGTTAAATTGTGGGTGTCAAATTATGAGGACTCATGGGCCGGCGCAGCCCACTTCGGTCAACACACGTACACTTTTTAAGCCCTAAAAGCTACCCGCGGCCCGATGTACACATACAGTAGCATAACCTTGAAATCCATGTTACAGAAACAAAAGTTTATACGGAGATCAGTCTAAACCCTCACCCAACAGGAGTGCAGATTTGGTGCACATTATGGTTTAAGTTTAGTGCAGGTGTTTTCTAAAAGCTTGTCTGCACCAAATCGACACCTTAAGTTGTACATGGTGTAGTTTCGGTGCACCCTGTAAAATTTCAACCAGAGAACTATACATGGGGTTGCAGATTTGCTGCACGGGCAACATTTTAGCAGCATGTACTAAATCCTTACACCAAAACTGCACCAATTTCGGTGATGGGATCCGCTATTGATGGTGCGATCAAATTATATAAGTTATCACCATATGGTTAACCATTGAAATTACCATTCACTTTACCATTGATTAAGACAATCGTTTACTAATGGTAACTACCATTGAACTGACCATAGATTTTTACCATTGATTTACCATTGATTACCATTGCAATGGTGCTTTGGAACACTACCATTGGAATACCAGTGAGTTTACCATTTGAACCGCTGATAACACCATTTGATTCACTGAATGGTATACCATTGATTAAACCACTGGTTCCACTCAGATCAACGGTATGCATAGGTATAGATAAAATTCAAATCAATGGTATTTCACTGATAACACCATGCAATGGTTTCAATGGTATACCACTAATTGATAACACAAATGGTGCCACCCTACTGTTGGTATACAACAGATCATACCATCGGTTCAATTGAATGGTATACCATGGATAATACCACTGGTTGCAATCAACGGTTAACCATGGATTATACGTTCAGACGCATGTGTTGATTGCCTCCTATAACACCATACATCAATAAAAATAAACATTTGAGTCACATGTATTTGAGGTGATGTACAGGTAAATGCTACTTTATTCATCTTCTGTGAAAAAATTAAACACTGGATGATCAATTCTTTTAGAATGTTGAATTTGATATCAACATATATCCTTTGACTAGAAAAACCAAAAAAAATCATAAACACATTGGCTTCATTGTTGTATCTGTCCCGAAAACATTTTAAAAATTAAAAATGAAAAGGTCAGTTTAGAATTGTATTTGATGTATACCCTTTCACCAGAATTTCAGCTCATTGACGGTGCCAGCAGTATTGGCGCGTTTTTATACATAAAATGGGGATAAGATTACGTCTCCGATGTATGCATCATTTTAGTGGTCGTTTATGTTCATGGACACAGTTATAATAATGTTTATGGAGCCTGCCAGATGAGATAATTTAGAGCATAACAAAATCAAGGAATACAATACAAAGTCATATTACAGGAAAACATGCAAAATGTATTATTGCTTAAAGAGGATTAACTATGTTTAGAAAAGAAATTGCAGTAGTTCTTCAAGCAAATTTAAAGCATATACATAAAACACAAGTTATCATTATACATGTGATGTTATTTTTAACAACAAAAACAGGAAAACAAATAAGTGATTACTCAAAGGGCTGTCAAATGAAAGAACATGTGGGATGTATGTTTATGAAAATCATTAATTAACTTCCAGTACAGTTGACCAAAGGCTGATACAACATGCCTAGCGTAGCTAGTGTTCTTCCAAAGAAACCTGTATAAATGGAGACAGAGAAGTAGATAAAATAATGTTGCTTATTTTTGTAGTCAATTAACGCAAATCATTTCTAAACATGAGCCACAATATAATAAGACCTGAAATGCGGGCTGTTAGTAGTTTGTATCCAAGTCAGAAATAAAACACTTAAGAACACTTGCACACAATCCAGCCTTTAATTGTATTAAACAGATGAATCTTAATGCATGATAGTAAAATGGTGCCATTAGCACAATCTTGCATACTGTTTAGAAGCAAACTACCCTTAGATCACCAATTTTAAATTAATTTCTCGAAGAGAATGAAAAAAAAATGTTACTTTTACAAATAAGATTTCAATCCATCGTGCATTCTTTAAGTGAGCGTGTAGAGAAATTTGGTGTACTAAACATGTTACATGCACAGGTAACAGAGAAGCTGTTGTTACCTTAATAATTCCCTGTAGGAGCTATAAAGGAGTTCTATACGACAGTGCCCTGATTCTTCCTCATTGAATGGCCCCAAACACAGTCTATCAGGAACAGAAAATATATATACAGGCTGTCATCGAACATGAACTACTCTACATTTTAAATGGTCATCAGACATGTCAGAGAATCAAGTACAATATTACATCTTAGGATATTCACATTGTCATGATTGTCTAGATTAATGTGAATAACCATAACAGCAGGCCTTACGGCACAGCAAGTAAAGAAACGAAATACTTGGCGAGTCAAAAGCACGAAACCCAAATATCAGACTATTGTTTTATTGAAGTTCTGCATGTTGAACTGTCAAAATCTAGGATATGAAATATCATAAGCTTTCTTTTAATTTAAAAATTATTCAAATCAACTAGGTACCTTTCAAGTTACGGAATTAAAAATACAACCATCGTTTTAAATTTCTGTCCATGGATCACACCAAAGAAATTTGCTTGAGAGCCAGCTTTTCTGTTGGCAGTTACTCTCTGGAGTCTCAAACCTCAAAGAGAAAAAGAAAACGATGTTTGTTATTCTGCATGCAGTCTCAACTTAATTTCAACATCAATTCAAAGACTTTTCCTTCCAAAGTCCATAACGCCATTTTTGGTCACTTTTTGGGAAAAAATTTGCTTGAAAGCTAGCTTTTCTGCTGGCAGTTAATCTCTGGAGTCTTAAAACTCGAGACATTTGGCACCAGTATTCCAAATGGCTATATTGCATTTTGGAAAGTAAGTCTTTGACTTCAACACCTACACATACGACACAAAGGGGCCCCACGATACAATAAAACACTCAGAAAAAAAGCACATGAAATTAAACATGGAACAAACTCAACTCGGACACCGCCAACAGCACCCTCAGTAGAGAACATGCCGTCCCAGCCGTCGTCAATACCTGCAACAAGGGAGGGGGGAGGAAGAAAAACTGCAAAGAGAAAAAGAAAACGGTGTTAGTCTACATACAGTCTCAACTTCATTTCAACATCAATTCAAAGACTTTTCCTTCCAAAGGCCATAACGCCATTTTTCCTCACTTTTTGGGAAGAATTTTGCTTGAGAGCCAGCTTTTCTACTGGCAGTTAATCTCTGGAGTCTTAAAACTCGAGACATTTGGCACCAGTAATCCAAATGGCTATATTGCATTTTGGAAAGTAAGTCTTTGACTTCAACACCTACACATACAAAACACAGGGGCCACACGATACAATAAAACACTAAGAAAAAAAAAACACATGAAATTAAACATGGAACGAACTCAACTCGGTAACCGCCAACGGCACCCTCAGTAGAGAACATCCCGTCCCGGCCGTCGTCAGTACCTGCAACAAGAGAAAGGGAAGAAAAAAAACTGCAAAGAGAAAAAGAAAACGGTGTTTGTTAGTCTACATCCATTCTCAACTTAATTTCAACATCAATTCAAAGACTTTTCCTTCCAAAGGCCATAACGCCATTTTTCCTCACTTTTTGGGAAGAATTTTGCTTGAGAGCCAGCTTTTCTACTGGCAGTTAATCTCTGGAGTCTTAAAACTCGAGACATTTGGCACCAGTAATCCAAATGGCTATATTGCATTTTGGAAAGTAAGTCTTTGACTTCAACACCTACACATACAAAACACAGGGGCCCCACGATACAATAAAACACTAAGAAAAAAAAACACATGAAATTAAACATGGAACGAACTCAACTCGGAAACCGCCAACAGCACCCTCAGTAGAGAACATCCCGTCCCGGCAGTCGTCAGTACCTGCAACAAGAGAAAGGGAAGAAAAAAACTGCAAAGAGAAAAAGAAAACGGTGTTTGTTAGTCTACATCCATTCTCAACTTAATTTCAACATCAATTCAAAGACTTTTCCTTCCAAAGGCCATAACGCCATTTTCCCTCACTTTTTGGGAAGAATTTTGCTTGAGAGCCAGCTTTTCTACTGGCAGTTAATCTCTGGAGTCTTAAAACTCGAGACATTTGGCACCAGTAATCCAATGGCTATATTGCATTTTGGAAAGTAAGTCTTTGACTTCAACACCTACACATACCAAACACAGGGGCCCCATGATACAATAAAACACTCAGAAAAAAAAACACATGAAATTAAACATGGAACGAACTCAAATCGGAAACCGCCAACAGCACCCTCAGTAGAGAACATCCCGTCCCAGCCGTCGTCAGTACCTGCAACAAGAGAAAGGGAAGAAAAAAAACTGCAAAGAGAAAAAGAAAGCGGTGTTTGTTAGTCTACATCCATTCTCAACTTAATTTCAACATCAATTCAAAGACTTTTTCTTCCAAAGGCCATAACGCCATTTTTCCTCACTTTTTGGGAAGAATTTTGCTTGAGAGCCAGCTTTTCTACTGGCAGTTAATCTCTGGAGTCTTAAAACTCGAGACATTTGGCACCAGTAATCCAAATGGCTATATTGCATTTTGGAAAGTAAGTCTTTGACTTCAACACCTACACATACAATGTACAAAACACAGGGGCCCCACGATACAATAAAACACTAAGAAAAAAAAACACATGAAATTAAACATGGAACGAACTCGACTGGAAACCGCCAACAACACCCTCAGTAGAAGAACATCCCGTCCCGGCCGTCGTCAGTACCTGCAACAAGAGAAGGGAAAAAAAACTGCAAAGAGAAAAAGAAAACGGTGTTTGTTAGTCTACATCCATTCTCAACTTATTTTCAACATCAATTCAAAGACTTTTCCTTCCAAAGGCCATAACGCCATTTTTCCTCACTTTTTGGGAAGAATTTTGCTTGAGAGCCAGCTTTTCTACTGGCAGTTAATCTCTGGAGTCTTAAAACTCGAGACATTTGGCACCAGTAACCCAAATGGCTATATTGCATTTTGGAAAGTAAGTCTTTGACTTAACACCTACACATACGACACACAGGGGCCCCACGATACAATAAAACACTAAGAAAAAAAAACACATGAAATTAAACATGGAACGAACTCAACTCGGAAACCGCCAACAGCACCCTCAGTAGAGAACATCCCGTCCCGGCCGTCGTCAGTACCTGCAACAAGAGAAAGGGAAGAAAAAAAACTGCAAAGAGAAAAAGAAAACGGTGTTTGTTAGTCTACATCCATTCTCAACTTATTTCAACATCAATTCAAAGACTTTTCCTTCCAAAGGCCATAACGCCATTTTTCCTCACTTTTTGGGAAGAATTTTGCTTGAGAGCCAGCTTTTCTACTGGCAGTTAATCTCTGGAGTCTTAAAACTCGAGACATTTGGCACCAGTAACCCAAATGGCTATATTGCATTTTGGAAAGTAAGTCTTTGACTTCAACACCTACACATACGACACACAGGGGCCCCACGATACAATAAAACACTAAGAAAAAAAAACACATGAAATTAAACATGGAACGAACTCAACTCGGAAACCGCCAACAGCACCCTCAGTAGAGAACATCCCGTCCCGGCCGTCGTCAATACCTGCAACAAGGGAGGGGGGAGGAAGAAAAACTGCAAAGAGAAAAAGAAAACGGTGTTAGTCTACATACAGTCTCAACTTCATTTCAACATCAATTCAAAGACTTTTCCTTCCAAAGGCCATAACGCCATTTTTCCTCACTTTTTGGGAAGAATTTTGCTTGAGAGCCAGCTTTTCTACTGGCAGTTAATCTCTGGAGTCTTAAAACTCGAGACATTTGGCACCAGTAATCCAAATGGCTATATTGCATTTTGGAAAGTAAGTCTTTGACTTCAACACCTACACATACAAAACACAGGGGCCCCACGATACAATAAAACACTCAGAAAAAAAGCACATGAAATTAAACATGGAACGAACTCAACTCGGACACCGCCAACAGCACCCTCAGTAGAGAACATCCCGTCCCGGCCGTCGTCAGTACCTGCAACAAGAGAAAGGGAAGAAAAAAAACTGCAAAGAGAAAAAGAAAACGGTGTTAGTCTACATGCATTCTCAACTTAATTTCAACATCAATTCAAAGACTTTTCCTTCCAAAGGCCATAACGCCATTTTTCCTCACTTTTTGGGAAGAATTTTGCTTGAGAGCCAGCTTTTCTACTGGCAGTTAATCTCTGGAGTCTTAAAACTCGAGACATTTGGCACCAGTATTCCAAATGGCTATATTGCATTTTGGAAAGTAAGTCTTTGACTTCAACACCTACACATACATACAAAACACAGGGGCCCCACGATACAATAAAACACTAAGAAAAAAAAAACACATGAAATTAAACATGGAACGAACTCAACTCGGAAACCGCCAACAGCACCCTCAGTAGAGAACATCCCGTCCCGGCCGTCGTCAGTACCTGCAACAAGAGAAAGGGAAAAAAAACTGCAAAGAGAAAAAGAAAACGGTGTTTGTTAGTCTACATCCATTCTCAACTTAATTTCAACATCAATTCAAAGACTTTTCCTTCCAAAGGCCATAACGCCATTTTTCCTCACTTTTTGGGAAGAATTTTGCTTGAGAGCCAGCTTTTCTACTGGCAGTTAATCTCTGGAGTCTTAAAACTCGAGACATTTGGCACCAGTTCCAAATGGCTATATTGCATTTTGGAAAGTAAGTCTTTGACTTCAACACCTACACATACAAAACACAGGGGCCCCACGATACAATAAAACACTAAGAAAAAAAAACACATGAAATTAAACATGGAACGAACTCAACTCGGAAACCGCCAACAGCACCCTCAGTAGAGAACATCCCGTCCCGGCCGTCGTCAGTACCTGCAACAAGAGAAAGGGAAGAAAAAAAACTGCAAAGAGAAAAAGAAAACGGTGTTTGTTAGTCTACATCCATTCTCAACTTAATTTCAACATCAATTCAAAGACTTTTCCTTCCAAAGGCCATAACGCCATTTTTCCTCACTTTTTGGGAAGAATTTTGCTTGAGAGCCAGCTTTTCTACTGGCAGTTAATCTCTGGAGTCTTAAAACTCGAGACATTTGGCACCAGTATTCCAAATGGCTATATTGCATTTTGGAAAGTAAGTCTTTGACTTCAACACCTACACATACAAAACACAGGGGCCCCACGATACAATAAAACACTAAGAAAAAAAAAACACATGAAATTAAACATGGAACGAACTCAACTCGGAAACCGCCAACAGCACCCTCAGTAGAGAACATCCCGTCCCGGCCGTCGTCAGTACCTGCAACAAGAGAAAGGGAAGAAAAAAAACTGCAAAGAGAAAAAGAAAATGGTGTTTGTTAGTCTACATCCATTCTCAACTTAATTTCAACATCAATTCAAAGACTTTTCCTTCCAAAGGCCATAACGCCATTTTTCCTCACTTTTTGGGAAGAATTTTGCTTGAGAGCCAGCTTTTCTACTGGCAGTTAATCTCTGGAGTCTTAAAACTCGAGACATTTGGCACCAGTATTCCAAATGGCTATATTGCATTTTGGAAAGTAAGTCTTTGACTTCAACACCTACACATACAAAACACAGGGGCCCCACGATACAATAAAACACTCAGTAAAAAAGCACATGAAATTAAACATGGAACAAACTCAACTCGGAAACCGCCAACAGCACCCTCAGTAGAGAACATCCCGTCCCGGCCGTCGTCAGTACCTGCAACAAGAGAAGGGGAGGAAAAAAAACTGCAAAGAGAAAAAGAAAACGGGTGTTAGTCTACATCCATTCTCAACTTAATTTCAACATCAATTCAAAGACTTTTCCTTCCAAAGGCCATAACGCCATTTTTCCTCACTTTTTGGGAAGAATTTTGCTTGAGAGCCAGCTTTTCTACTGGCAGTTAATCTCTGGAGTCTTAAAACTCGAGACATTTGGCACCAGTATTCCAAATGGCTATATTGCATTTTGGAAAGTAAGTCTTTGACTTCAACACCTACACATACAAAACACAGGGGCCCCACGATACAATAAAACACTAAGGAAAAAAAAGCACATGAAATTAAACATGGAACGAACTCAACTCGGAAACCGCCAACAGCACCCTCAGTAGAGAACATCCCGTCCCGGCCGTCGTCAGTACCTGCAACAAGAGAAAGGGAAGAAAAAAAACTGCAAAGAGAAAAAGAAAACGGTGTTTGTTAGTCTACATCCATTCTCAACTTAATTTCAACATCAATTCAAAGACTTTTCCTTCCAAAGGCCATAACGCCATTTTTCCTCACTTTTTGGGAAGAATTTTGCTTGAGAGCCAGCTTTTCTACTGGCAGTTAATCTCTGGAGTCTTAAAACTCGAGACATTTGGCACCAGTATTCCAAATGGCTATATTGCATTTTGGAAAGTAAGTCTTTGACTTCAACACCTACACATACAAAACACAGGGGCCCCACGATACAATAAAACACTCAGAAAAAAAAAGCACATGAAATTAAACATGGAACGAACTCAACTCGGAAACCGCCAACAGCACCCTCAGTAGAGAACATCCCGTCCCGGCCGTCGTCAGTACCTGCAACAAGAGAAAGGGAAGAAAAAAAACTGCAAAGAGAAAAAGAAAACGGTGTTTGTTAGTCTACATCCATTCTCAACTTAATTTCAACATCAATTCAAAGACTTTTCCTTCCAAAGGCCATAACGCCATTTTTCCTCACTTTTTGGGAAGAATTTTGCTTGAGAGCCAGCTTTTCTACTGGCAGTTAATCTCTGGAGTCTTAAAACTCGAGACATTTGGCACCAGTATTCCAAATGGCTATATTGCATTTTGGAAAGTAAGTCTTTGACTTCAACACCTACACATACAAAACACAGGGGCCCCACGATACAATAAAACACTCAGAAAAAAAGCACATGAAATTAAACATGGAACGAACTCAACTCGGAAACCGCCAACAGCACCCTCAGTAGAGAACATCCCGTCCCGGCCGTCGTCAGTACCTGCAACAAGAGAAAGGGAAGAAAAAAAACTGCAAAGAGAAAAAGAAAACGGTGTTAGTCTACATCCATTCTCAACTTAATTTCAACATCAATTCAAAGACTTTTCCTTCCAAAGGCCATAACGCCATTTTTCCTCACTTTTTGGGAAGAATTTTGCTTGAGAGCCAGCTTTTCTACTGGCAGTTAATCTCTGGAGTCTTAAAACTCGAGACATTTGGCACCAGTATTCCAAATGGCTATATTGCATTTTGGAAAGTAAGTCTTTGACTTCAACACCTACACATACAAAACACAGGGGCCCCACGATACAATAAAACACTAAGGAAAAAAAACACATGAAATTAAACATGGAACGAACTCAACTCGGAAACCGCCAACAGCACCCTCAGTAGAGAACATCCCGTCCCGGCCGTCGTCAGTACCTGCAACAAGAGAAAGGGAAGAAAAAAAACTGCAAAGAGAAAAAGAAAACGGTGTTTGTTAGTCTACATCCATTCTCAACTTAATTTCAACATCAATTCAAAGACTTTTCCTTCCAAAGGCCATAACGCCATTTTTCCTCACTTTTTGGGAAGAATTTTGCTTGAGAGCCAGCTTTTCTACTGGCAGTTAATCTCTGGAGTCTTAAAACTCGGGACATTTGGCACCAGTATTCCAAATGGCTATATTGCATTTTGGAAAGTAAGTCTTTGACTTCAACACCTACACATACAAAACACAGGGGCCCCACGATACAATAAAACACTAAGGAAAAAAAAGCACATGAAATTAAACATGGAACGAACTCAACTCGGAAACCGCCAACAGCACCCTCAGTAGAGAACATCCCGTCCCGGCCGTCGTCAGTACCTGCAACAAGAGAAAGGGAAGAAAAAAAAACTGCAAAGAGAAAAAGAAAACGGTGTTTGTTAGTCTACATCCATTCTCAACTTAATTTCAACATCAATTCAAAGACTTTTCCTTCCAAAGGCCATAACGCCATTTTTCCTCACTTTTTGGGAAGAATTTTGCTTGAGAGCCAGCTTTTCTACTGGCAGTTAATCTCTGGAGTCTTAAAACTCGAGACATTTGGCACCAGTATTCCAAATGGCTATATTGCATTTTGGAAAGTAAGTCTTTGACTTCAACACCTACACATACAAAACACAGGGGCCCCACGATACAATAAAACACTAAGAAAAAAAAGCACATGAAATTAAACATGGAACGAACTCAACTCGGAAACCGCCAACAGCACCCTCAGTAGAGAACATCCCGTCCCGGCCGTCGTCAGTACCTGCAACAAGAGAAAGGGAAGAAAAAAAACTGCAAAGAGAAAAAGAAAACGGTGTTTGTTAGTCTACATCCATTCTCAACTTAATTTCAACATCAATTCAAAGACTTTTCCTTCCAAAGGCCATAACGCCATTTTTCCTCACTTTTTGGGAAGAATTTTGCTTGAGAGCCAGCTTTTCTACTGGCAGTTAATCTCTGGAGTCTTAAAACTCGAGACATTTGGCACCAGTATTCCAAATGGCTATATTGCATTTTGGAAAGTAAGTCTTTGACTTCAACACCTACACATACAAAACACAGGGGCCCCACGATACAATAAAACACTAAGGAAAAAAAGCACATGAAATTAAACATGGAACGAACTCAACTCGGAAACCGCCAACAGCACCCTCAGTAGAGAACATCCCGTCCCGGCCGTCGTCAGTACCTGCAACAAGAGAAAGGGAAGAAAAAAAACTGCAAAGAGAAAAAGAAAACGGTGTTTGTTAGTCTACATCCATTCTCAACTTAATTTCAACATCAATTCAAAGACTTTTCCTTCCAAAGGCCATAACGCCATTTTTCCTCACTTTTTGGGAAGAATTTTGCTTGAGAGCCAGCTTTTCTACTGGCAGTTAATCTCTGGAGTCTTAAAACTCGGGACATTTGGCACCAGTATTCCAAATGGCTATATTGCATTTTGGAAAGTAAGTCTTTGACTTCAACACCTACACATACAAAACACAGGGGCCCCACGATACAATAAAACACTCAGAAAAAAAAAGCACATGAAATTAAACATGGAACGAACTCAACTCGGAAACCGCCAACAGCACCCTCAGTAGAGAACATCCCGTCCCGGCCGTCGTCAGTACCTGCAACAAGAGAAAGGGAAGAAAAAAAACTGCAAAGAGAAAAAGAAAACGGTGTTTGTTAGTCTACATCCATTCTCAACTTAATTTCAACATCAATTCAAAGACTTTTCCTTCCAAAGGCCATAACGCCATTTTTCCTCACTTTTTGGGAAGAATTTTGCTTGAGAGCCAGCTTTTCTACTGGCAGTTAATCTCTGGAGTCTTAAAACTCGGGACATTTGGCACCAGTATTCCAAATGGCTATATTGCATTTTGGAAAGTAAGTCTTTGACTTCAACACCTACACATACAAAACACAGGGGCCCCACGATACAATAAAACACTCAGGAAAAAAAAGCACATGAAATTAAACATGGAACGAACTCAACTCGGAAACCGCCAACAGCACCCTCAGTAGAGAACATCCCGTCCCGGCCGTCGTCAGTACCTGCAACAAGAGAAAGGGAAGAAAAAAAACTGCAAAGAGAAAAAGAAAACGGTGTTTGTTAGTCTACATCCATTCTCAACTTAATTTCAACATCAATTCAAAGACTTTTCCTTCCAAAGGCCATAACGCCATTTTTCCTCACTTTTTGGGAAGAATTTTGCTTGAGAGCCAGCTTTTCTACTGGCAGTTAATCTCTGGAGTCTTAAAACTCGGGACATTTGGCACCAGTATTCCAAATGGCTATATTGCATTTTGGAAAGTAAGTCTTTGACTTCAACACCTACACATACAAAACACAGGGGCCCCACGATACAATAAAACACTAGGAAAAAAAAGCACATGAAATTAAACATGGAACGAACTCAACTCGGAAACCGCCAACAGCACCCTCAGTAGAGAACATCCCGTCCCGGCCGTCGTCAGTACCTGCAACAAGAGAAAGGGAAGAAAAAAAACTGCAAAGAGAAAAAGAAAACGGTGTTTGTTAGTCTACATCCATTCTCAACTTAATTTCAACATCAATTCAAAGACTTTTCCTTCCAAAGGCCATAACGCCATTTTTCCTCACTTTTTGGGAAGAATTTTGCTTGAGAGCCAGCTTTTCTACTGGCAGTTAATCTCTGGAGTCTTAAAACTCGAGACATTTGGCACCAGTATTCCAAATGGCTATATTGCATTTTGGAAAGTAAGTCTTTGACTTCAACACCTACACATACAAAACACAGGGGCCCACGATACAATAAAACACTAAGAAAAAAAAAGCACATGAAATTAAACATGGAACGAACTCAACTCGGAAACCGCCAACAGCACCCTCAGTAGAGAACATCCCGTCCCGGCCGTCGTCAGTACCTGCAACAAGAGAAAGGGAAGAAAAAAAAACTGCAAAGAGAAAAAGAAAACGGTGTTTGTTAGTCTACATCCATTCTCAACTTAATTTCAACATCAATTCAAAGACTTTTCCTTCCAAAGGCCATAACGCCATTTTTCCTCACTTTTTGGGAAGAATTTTGCTTGAGAGCCAGCTTTTCTACTGGCAGTTAATCTCTGGAGTCTTAAAACTCGAGACATTTGGCACCAGTATTCCAAATGGCTATATTGCATTTTGGAAAGTAAGTCTTTGACTTCAACACCTACACATACAAAACACAGGGGCCCCACGATACAATAAAACACTCAGGAAAAAAAAGCACATGAAATTAAACATGGAACGAACTCAACTCGGAAACCGCCAACAGCACCCTCAGTAGAGAACATCCCGTCCCGGCCGTCGTCAGTACCTGCAACAAGAGAAAGGGAAGAAAAAAAACTGCAAAGAGAAAAAGAAAACGGTGTTTGTTAGTCTACATCCATTCTCAACTTAATTTCAACATCAATTCAAAGACTTTTCCTTCCAAAGGCCATAACGCCATTTTTCCTCACTTTTTGGGAAGAATTTTGCTTGAGAGCCAGCTTTTCTACTGGCAGTTAATCTCTGGAGTCTTAAAACTCGAGACATTTGGCACCAGTATTCCAAATGGCTATATTGCATTTTGGAAAGTAAGTCTTTGACTTCAACACCTACACATACAAAACACAGGGGCCCCACGATACAATAAAACACTAAGAAAAAAAACACATGAAATTAAACATGGAACGAACTCAACTCGGAAACCGCCAACAGCACCCTCAGTAGAGAACATCCCGTCCCGGCCGTCGTCAGTACCTGCAACAAGAGAAAGGGAAGAAAAAAAACTGCAAAGAGAAAAAGAAAACGGTGTTTGTTAGTCTACATCCATTCTCAACTTAATTTCAACATCAATTCAAAGACTTTTCCTTCCAAAGGCCATAACGCCATTTTTCCTCACTTTTTGGGAAGAATTTTGCTTGAGAGCCAGCTTTTCTACTGGCAGTTAATCTCTGGAGTCTTAAAACTCGAGACATTTGGCACCAGTATTCCAAATGGCTATATTGCATTTTGGAAAGTAAGTCTTTGACTTCAACACCTACACATACAAAACACAGGGGCCCCACGATACAATAAAACACTAAGGAAAAAAAAGCACATGAAATTAAACATGGAACGAACTCAACTCGGAAACCGCCAACAGCACCCTCAGTAGAGAACATCCCGTCCCGGCCGTCGTCAGTACCTGCAACAAGAGAAAGGGAAGAAAAAAAACTGCAAAGAGAAAAAGAAAACGGTGTTTGTTAGTCTACATCCATTCTCAACTTAATTTCAACATCAATTCAAAGACTTTTCCTTCCAAAGGCCATAACGCCATTTTTCCTCACTTTTTGGGAAGAATTTTGCTTGAGAGCCAGCTTTTCTACTGGCAGTTAATCTCTGGAGTCTTAAAACTCGAGACATTTGGCACCAGTATTCCAAATGGCTATATTGCATTTTGGAAAGTAAGTCTTTGACTTCAACACCTACACATACAAAACACAGGGGCCCCACGATACAATAAAACACTCAGAAAAAAAAGCACATGAAATTAAACATGGAACGAACTCAACTCGGAAACCGCCAACAGCACCCTCAGTAGAGAACATCCCGTCCCGGCCGTCGTCAGTACCTGCAACAAGAGAAAGGGAAGAAAAAAAAACTGCAAAGAGAAAAAGAAAACGGTGTTTGTTAGTCTACATCCATTCTCAACTTAATTTCAACATCAATTCAAAGACTTTTCCTTCCAAAGGCCATAACGCCATTTTTCCTCACTTTTTGGGAAGAATTTTGCTTGAGAGCCAGCTTTTCTACTGGCAGTTAATCTCTGGAGTCTTAAAACTCGAGACATTTGGCACCAGTATTCCAAATGGCTATATTGCATTTTGGAAAGTAAGTCTTTGACTTCAACACCTACACATACAAAACACAGGGGCCCCACGATACAATAAAACACTCAGAAAAAAAAGCACATGAAATTAAACATGGAACGAACTCAACTCGGAAACCGCCAACAGCACCCTCAGTAGAGAACATCCCGTCCCGGCCGTCGTCAGTACCTGCAACAAGAGAAAGGGAAGAAAAAAAACTGCAAAGAGAAAAAGAAAACGGTGTTTGTTAGTCTACATCCATTCTCAACTTAATTTCAACATCAATTCAAAGACTTTTCCTTCCAAAGGCCATAACGCCATTTTTCCTCACTTTTTGGGAAGAATTTTGCTTGAGAGCCAGCTTTTCTACTGGCAGTTAATCTCTGGAGTCTTAAAACTCGAGACATTTGGCACCAGTATTCCAAATGGCTATATTGCATTTTGGAAAGTAAGTCTTTGACTTCAACACCTACACATACAAAACACAGGGGCCCCACGATACAATAAAACACTAAGAAAAAAAAGCACATGAAATTAAACATGGAACGAACTCAACTCGGAAACCGCCAACAGCACCCTCAGTAGAGAACATCCCGTCCCGGCCGTCGTCAGTACCTGCAACAAGAGAAAGGGAAGAAAAAAAACTGCAAAGAGAAAAAGAAAACGGTGTTTGTTAGTCTACATCCATTCTCAACTTAATTTCAACATCAATTCAAAGACTTTTCCTTCCAAAGGCCATAACGCCATTTTTCCTCACTTTTTGGGAAGAATTTTGCTTGAGAGCCAGCTTTTCTACTGGCAGTTAATCTCTGGAGTCTTAAAACTCGAGACATTTGGCACCAGTATTCCAAATGGCTATATTGCATTTTGGAAAGTAAGTCTTTGACTTCAACACCTACACATACAAAACACAGGGGCCCCACGATACAATAAAACACTCAGGAAAAAAAAGCACATGAAATTAAACATGGAACGAACTCAACTCGGAAACCGCCAACAGCACCCTCAGTAGAGAACATCCCGTCCCGGCCGTCGTCAGTACCTGCAACAAGAGAAAGGGAAGAAAAAAAACTGCAAAGAGAAAAAGAAAACGGTGTTTGTTAGTCTACATCCATTCTCAACTTAATTTCAACATCAATTCAAAGACTTTTCCTTCCAAAGGCCATAACGCCATTTTTCCTCACTTTTTGGGAAGAATTTTGCTTGAGAGCCAGCTTTTCTACTGGCAGTTAATCTCTGGAGTCTTAAAACTCGAGACATTTGGCACCAGTATTCCAAATGGCTATATTGCATTTTGGAAAGTAAGTCTTTGACTTCAACACCTACACATACAAAACACAGGGGCCCCACGATACAATAAAACACTAAGAAAAAAAAACACATGAAATTAAACATGGAACGAACTCAACTCGGAAACCGCCAACAGCACCCTCAGTAGAGAACATCCCGTCCCGGCCGTCGTCAGTACCTGCAACAAGAGAAAGGGAAGAAAAAAAACTGCAAAGAGAAAAAGAAAACGGTGTTTGTTAGTCTACATCCATTCTCAACTTAATTTCAACATCAATTCAAAGACTTTTCCTTCCAAAGGCCATAACGCCATTTTTCCTCACTTTTTGGGAAGAATTTTGCTTGAGAGCCAGCTTTTCTACTGGCAGTTAATCTCTGGAGTCTTAAAACTCGAGACATTTGGCACCAGTATTCCAAATGGCTATATTGCATTTTGGAAAGTAAGTCTTTGACTTCAACACCTACACATACAAAACACAGGGGCCCCACGATACAATAAAACACAGGAAAAAAAAGCACATGAAATTAAACATGGAACGAACTCAACTCGGAAACCGCCAACAGCACCCTCAGTAGAGAACATCCCGTCCCGGCCGTCGTCAGTACCTGCAACAAGAGAAAGGGAAGAAAAAAAACTGCAAAGAGAAAAAGAAAACGGTGTTTGTTAGTCTACATCCATTCTCAACTTAATTTCAACATCAATTCAAAGACTTTTCCTTCCAAAGGCCATAACGCCATTTTTCCTCACTTTTTGGGAAGAATTTTGCTTGAGAGCCAGCTTTTCTACTGGCAGTTAATCTCTGGAGTCTTAAAACTCGAGACATTTGGCACCAGTATTCCAAATGGCTATATTGCATTTTGGAAAGTAAGTCTTTGACTTCAACACCTACACATACAAAACACAGGGGCCCCACGATACAATAAAACACTAGGAAAAAAAAGCACATGAAATTAAACATGGAACGAACTCAACTCGGAAACCGCCAACAGCACCCTCAGTAGAGAACATCCCGTCCCGGCCGTCGTCAGTACCTGCAACAAGAGAAAGGGAAGAAAAAAAACTGCAAAGAGAAAAAGAAAACGGTGTTTGTTAGTCTACATCCATTCTCAACTTAATTTCAACATCAATTCAAAGACTTTTCCTTCCAAAGGCCATAACGCCATTTTTCCTCACTTTTTGGGAAGAATTTTGCTTGAGAGCCAGCTTTTCTACTGGCAGTTAATCTCTGGAGTCTTAAAACTCGAGACATTTGGCACCAGTATTCCAAATGGCTATATTGCATTTTGGAAAGTAAGTCTTTGACTTCAACACCTACACATACAAAACACAGGGGCCCCACGATACAATAAAACACTAAGAAAAAAAAAGCACATGAAATTAAACATGGAACGAACTCAACTCGGAAACCGCCAACAGCACCCTCAGTAGAGAACATCCCGTCCCGGCCGTCGTCAGTACCTGCAACAAGAGAAAGGGAAGAAAAAAAACTGCAAAGAGAAAAAGAAAACGGTGTTTGTTAGTCTACATCCATTCTCAACTTAATTTCAACATCAATTCAAAGACTTTTCCTTCCAAAGGCCATAACGCCATTTTTCCTCACTTTTTGGGAAGAATTTTGCTTGAGAGCCAGCTTTTCTACTGGCAGTTAATCTCTGGAGTCTTAAAACTCGGGACATTTGGCACCAGTATTCCAAATGGCTATATTGCATTTTGGAAAGTAAGTCTTTGACTTCAACACCTACACATACAAAACACAGGGGCCCCACGATACAATAAAACACTCTAAGAAAAAAAAGCACATGAAATTAAACATGGAACGAACTCAACTCGGAAACCGCCAACAGCACCCTCAGTAGAGAACATCCCGTCCCGGCCGTCGTCAGTACCTGCAACAAGAGAAAGGGAAGAAAAAAAACTGCAAAGAGAAAAAGAAAACGGTGTTTGTTAGTCTACATCCATTCTCAACTTAATTTCAACATCAATTCAAAGACTTTTCCTTCCAAAGGCCATAACGCCATTTTTCCTCACTTTTTGGGAAGAATTTTGCTTGAGAGCCAGCTTTTCTACTGGCAGTTAATCTCTGGAGTCTTAAAACTCGAGACATTTGGCACCAGTATTCCAAATGGCTATATTGCATTTTGGAAAGTAAGTCTTTGACTTCAACACCTACACATACAAAACACAGGGGCCCCACGATACAATAAAACACTAAGGAAAAAAAAGCACATGAAATTAAACATGGAACGAACTCAACTCGGAAACCGCCAACAGCACCCTCAGTAGAGAACATCCCGTCCCGGCCGTCGTCAGTACCTGCAACAAGAGAAAGGGAAGAAAAAAAACTGCAAAGAGAAAAAGAAAACGGTGTTTGTTAGTCTACATCCATTCTCAACTTAATTTCAACATCAATTCAAAGACTTTTCCTTCCAAAGGCCATAACGCCATTTTTCCTCACTTTTTGGGAAGAATTTTGCTTGAGAGCCAGCTTTTCTACTGGCAGTTAATCTCTGGAGTCTTAAAACTCGGGACATTTGGCACCAGTATTCCAAATGGCTATATTGCATTTTGGAAAGTAAGTCTTTGACTTCAACACCTACACATACAAAACACAGGGGCCCCACGATACAATAAAACACTCAGGAAAAAAAAGCACATGAAATTAAACATGGAACGAACTCAACTCGGAAACCGCCAACAGCACCCTCAGTAGAGAACATCCCGTCCCGGCCGTCGTCAGTACCTGCAACAAGAGAAAGGGAAGAAAAAAAACTGCAAAGAGAAAAAGAAAACGGTGTTTGTTAGTCTACATCCATTCTCAACTTAATTTCAACATCAATTCAAAGACTTTTCCTTCCAAAGGCCATAACGCCATTTTTCCTCACTTTTTGGGAAGAATTTTGCTTGAGAGCCAGCTTTTCTACTGGCAGTTAATCTCTGGAGTCTTAAAACTCGAGACATTTGGCACCAGTATTCCAAATGGCTATATTGCATTTTGGAAAGTAAGTCTTTGACTTCAACACCTACACATACAAAACACAGGGGCCCCACGATACAATAAAACACTCAGGAAAAAAAAGCACATGAAATTAAACATGGAACGAACTCAACTCGGAAACCGCCAACAGCACCCTCAGTAGAGAACATCCCGTCCCGGCCGTCGTCAGTACCTGCAACAAGAGAAAGGGAAGAAAAAAAACTGCAAAGAGAAAAAGAAAACGGTGTTTGTTAGTCTACATCCATTCTCAACTTAATTTCAACATCAATTCAAAGACTTTTCCTTCCAAAGGCCATAACGCCATTTTTCCTCACTTTTTGGGAAGAATTTTGCTTGAGAGCCAGCTTTTCTACTGGCAGTTAATCTCTGGAGTCTTAAAACTCGGACATTTGGCACCAGTATTCCAAATGGCTATATTGCATTTTGGAAAGTAAGTCTTTGACTTCAACACCTACACATACAAAACACAGGGGCCCCACGATACAATAAAACACTCAGGAAAAAAAGCACATGAAATTAAACATGGAACGAACTCAACTCGGAAACCGCCAACAGCACCCTCAGTAGAGAACATCCCGTCCCGGCCGTCGTCAGTACCTGCAACAAGAGAAAGGGAAGAAAAAAAACTGCAAAGAGAAAAAGAAAACGGTGTTTGTTAGTCTACATCCATTCTCAACTTAATTTCAACATCAATTCAAAGACTTTTCCTTCCAAAGGCCATAACGCCATTTTTCCTCACTTTTTGGGAAGAATTTTGCTTGAGAGCCAGCTTTTCTACTGGCAGTTAATCTCTGGAGTCTTAAAACTCGGGACATTTGGCACCAGTATTCCAAATGGCTATATTGCATTTTGGAAAGTAAGTCTTTGACTTCAACACCTACACATACAAAACACAGGGGCCCCACGATACAATAAAACACTCAGGAAAAAAAAGCACATGAAATTAAACATGGAACGAACTCAACTCGGAAACCGCCAACAGCACCCTCAGTAGAGAACATCCCGTCCCGGCCGTCGTCAGTACCTGCAACAAGAGAAAGGGAAGAAAAAAAACTGCAAAGAGAAAAAGAAAACGGTGTTTGTTAGTCTACATCCATTCTCAACTTAATTTCAACATCAATTCAAAGACTTTTCCTTCCAAAGGCCATAACGCCATTTTTCCTCACTTTTTGGAAGAATTTTGCTTGAGAGCCAGCTTTTCTACTGGCAGTTAATCTCTGGAGTCTTAAAACTCGGACATTTGGCACCAGTATTCCAAATGGCTATATTGCATTTTGGAAAGTAAGTCTTTGACTTCAACACCTACACATACAAAACACAGGGGCCCCACGATACAATAAAACACTCAGGAAAAAAAAGCACATGAAATTAAACATGGAACGAACTCAACTCGGAAACCGCCAACAGCACCCTCAGTAGAGAACATCCCGTCCCGGCCGTCGTCAGTACCTGCAACAAGAGAAAGGGAAGAAAAAAAACTGCAAAGAGAAAAAGAAAACGGTGTTTGTTAGTCTACATCCATTCTCAACTTAATTTCAACATCAATTCAAAGACTTTTCCTTCCAAAGGCCATAACGCCATTTTTCCTCACTTTTTGGGAAGAATTTTGCTTGAGAGCCAGCTTTTCTACTGGCAGTTAATCTCTGGAGTCTTAAAACTCGGGACATTTGGCACCAGTATTCCAAATGGCTATATTGCATTTTGGAAAGTAAGTCTTTGACTTCAACACCTACACATACAAAACACAGGGGCCCCACGATACAATAAAACACTAAGAAAAAAAAAGCACATGAAATTAAACATGGAACGAACTCAACTCGGAAACCGCCAACAGCACCCTCAGTAGAGAACATCCCGTCCCGGCCGTCGTCAGTACCTGCAACAAGAGAAAGGGAAGAAAAAAAACTGCAAAGAGAAAAAGAAAACGGTGTTTGTTAGTCTACATCCATTCTCAACTTAATTTCAACATCAATTCAAAGACTTTTCCTTCCAAAGGCCATAACGCCATTTTTCCTCACTTTTTGGGAAGAATTTTGCTTGAGAGCCAGCTTTTCTACTGGCAGTTAATCTCTGGAGTCTTACAACTCGGGACATTTGGCACCAGTATTCCAAATGGCTATATTGCATTTTGGAAAGTAAGTCTTTGACTTCAACACCTACACATACAAAACACAGGGGCCCCACGATACAATAAAACACTAAGAAAAAAAAAGCACATGAAATTAAACATGGAACGAACTCAACTCGGAAACCGCCAACAGCACCCTCAGTAGAGAACATCCCGTCCCGGCCGTCGTCAGTACCTGCAACAAGAGAAAGGGAAGAAAAAAAACTGCAAAGAGAAAAAGAAAACGGTGTTTTTTGAGTCTACATCCATTCTCAACTTAATTTCAACATCAATTCAAAAACTTTTCCTTCCAAAGGCCATAACGCCATTTTTCCTCACTTTTTGGGAAGAATTTTGCTTGAGAGCCAGCTTTTCTACTGGCAGTTAATCTCTGGAGTCTTAAAACTCGAGACATTTGGCACCAGTATTCCAAATGGCTATATTGCATTTTGGAAAGTAAGTCTTTGACTTCAACAACTCAACTCGGAAACCGGCAACACCACCCTCAGTAGTAGCCCCATAAATGTGGCCTATTTACTGGACTGCCTCCGTAAACATAGGCCACACATCCACATGTACAAAAAACGTGTCGACTTTGCCAATTTTGATTTTCACATTTAGGCTTACTTGTAGATTTTTTTTGCTTTAGAAGCATTCTCACCCTCTATGTAGGCTAATCAGAAAGTGCTGCCTTTTTCAGATGTTTAATTTTTTGAAATTTCATGTTGAAATTTTGATACGCAAACGTGTGCAAATGTATCTGGAAATTTTCACGAAAAAATGGACATCTGAAAAAGGCAGCACTTTCTGATTAGCCTATATAGAGGGTGAGAATGCTTCTAAAGCAAAAAAAACGTAAAAAGTAAGCCTAAATGTGAAAATCAAAATTTGGCAAAGTCGACACGTTTTTTGTACATGTGGATGTGTGGCCTATGTTTACGGAGGCAGTCCAGTAAATAGGCCACATTTATGGGGCTACCTCAGTAGAGAACATCCCGTCCCGGTCGTCGTCAGTACCTGCAACAAGAGAAAGGGAAGAAAAAAAAATTGTGCCTCAACCATTTTGTCCCTACTCCACGACTGTCGGTGTTAATAATCATTAACTAAATTCACTAAGTACGGCCAAGAGGCACAAACTAAATTAAATTAAAACTTCCATCCAATAGTACGAAGATAATCACCCCCTCTGTAAAGTACCAAAGTCCATCGTGATGATGATGCATATACGCTCCATTGCAAAATAGAGCACCTGCAGGGCCCGATTTCACCAAACTACTACAGAAATACAACCTAACAGTCCTGTACATGGCTTGCACTCTACTGTTTTACAAAACCTTAAGTTCAAACCAAAAGTACATGTATTTGGATAAAATCTTCCAACCTCACGCCACTTCGGCGATTGTGTACAAGCTCTATGGAGAGTCAAGAACATTTTCTAAGTATTTCCTAACAAAATTGGAAATATTTCTCAGTCCCAGATTAGTGTCTTATCATCATATTTGCAATGAATGACCTTCATTGAGATGATATATGAAGAAAAAGTGGCGTCAGGTTGCAACATTTTTTTCCAAATGACCCCGGCCAGAGCTTAAAACTGCGACGCCTATATAGCACACATGGAACACCATGCATACTTTGGTCAATTTTCGGTGACTAACAGACTGGGAACCAAGTGACACATAGAAGCTCCTACCATAATTTGAAAACTCACTGATCCCAAAAATGCCCAGTGATATCCTCAAAACTGCACACGGTGTAAAACCCACATAAGGGGGGGGGGGGGTCTACACGAAGTGTACATAATCATTATCCAGCTCCATGGAAAGAATATCGCATCCCGACACCACCTTTGTCATTATAAAGTATATTATCTCAATGAACGTCGGTCATTTCAAAAATGTTGAAAATAAACCTGAAATTGAGAAAATACTTTGAAAATCAGCTCTCCATAGACTTTGTGCACACCAAAAAGAAGTACATGCACATTCTTTTCCAAGCAAAGTTCGGATTTTAAATTCAATTAGGCCTACACTTTACTTACACAAAGGTTGATTTTTTTACTGGTTTTCAGACATTTCTGGCTCAATGTGCGTTGGTGATTTTCAATCATGAAAAAAATGTTGCAAGCTGAAGCTGCCTTTTTCTTCATCATCAATGAAGGTTTGTCATTGAAAAAATGGTGATAAGACATCGGACTGAGAAATATTTTCAAATTTTGTTAGGAAATACTTAGAAAATGATCTTCACTTTCCATAGATTTTGTACACAGCCGCTGAAGTGGCGGCAGGTTGCAATATTCTTTCCTCGATCCTTAGTTTACCATTCAGAATATATGAGGATAATCATGGCTGTAAAATCCTTCCAATAGGTCGAAGGGATAAACACATGTGTAGATGATTGATTTATTATTCAAATCTAAGATGGCGTTTCCCGCGATGTGGAGTGCCGTATTCGTCCAGGTTGTTTGTCAAAGACCAACTAAAACATCAACAAAAGCATACAATTACGACAAACACTTACCGGCAAGAATATTAGCCATCATTACACCGGGTATAATGAAAGAGCAAGGTTATATTAATACCAAATTCAAGATAAAAATATTCCACGCAAACACGGAGAGATCTATGGCGGCGAAACTCGAGAACCGGTATCAGCAGGAAACGCTATGCAGCGTGAAACTGGGAAGGAAACAATGGAGCCAATTGCTTATTATTCAGAGTATCACCTGTGTCGCGTGTGTAGTCAGACAATTGTACTGCGCTACCCAATCACAATAGACATCCGCGTCATAAAAGACAAAAGACATGTTTTACTTTACAATTGTTGATGGAATGTAACTTTACATCTGCAAAAAGATTTCGCAAAACGTAACCAATGCGTGCCTGGACGACACAAAACTAGGCGTTCCAATGGGGGGGGGGGGGGGGGGAGGTATATAACTATTATCGGACTTATAAAACTCATCTGGCGCAGGCTCCGATGAGAAAAAAATGCTTAGAGTAGGGGGATTCATAATTATTTTAGGATAGGCTGGACACTTGGAATGGAAACAATAACGTAGTCGGGTGGTACGAAAAAAAAACGTTTGGTCCAGGTTCCAATTTAAAAAAAAATCCTAGAGGGGGAGGGTTAACTTATTGTTTGGTAGGCTGAATTCTGGGGATGAATATAATCACAAAGAAATACTCTGGATACTCTGATTAAAAACAATATCGCGGCCCAGCCGGGCGCGATTTTTTTCCCCAAACGACATCCGGATTTACATGTACATGTGCATGTACATGGTATTTGTATGAGCGCCCTGTACGATACTTTAACGATACGCACGCAGGTATTACCATGAATTTCCAGAATTTGTCGAGCAGTGCAAAAGGATCGTGATTTTGCACTGTGAGGGGTGTCCGCGGTATGGGTTTGGATCACCATTTTAACACGATTTTTTGTCTTTTCTAATCTGAGGCTTTGGAGGACGTTTCTAAAGGGAAATAAAGTCCGAATTTCATTTTTTTCTTTTAATTTTATATTTTTTTCTCAAGTTTTAAGAGAAACAAAGTCCAAAACGTCATGGCGTACACCCAATGCGGATGTCGTTTGGGGAAAAAAATTGCCGGCCGGGCAGGGGAGGGGATGTGGTTTGAACTCGAATAGAAACCCAGAATTGTGTTTGTGGACAAATATTGCTGTTTCGGCTGTTTGAAATGACTCTGTGACATGTGATGACGACGCTACAAATTTCATCGATAACACAGACATGATGTCACTAAATATCAACACTATACACCAAGTACAACTGAATATAACCTTTAGTTCTCTATATTATAGGCCCCAGATAAGTTGTCCTTTTAAGCGAGGTCACATGAAATGTGAATGCGTCATCACGACGTCACTCAAATTTACATCTATATTTTCCTTTTCCAAATAACTATTCAACCCGATCGGACCTGTACTGAAGAAGATATAGGGCTTTGAAATATGCGCCTTTAATGTGGCGTAACTTATAACGTCATCGTGACGCCGGAGAATCGTTGGGGACCATCTGCGGGTGTTAGTCTATGTGTGTAGGCCTACTACGTCTGAAGTCAATCGGATTTACAAAAGTGCCAAAGTGTATTAGTGGAACAAAAACGTGTACATGTACAAATCCAATGGAGAGAACACCACCTTTAACGTGATGTAACTTGGCACCTCGTCTGTTCTGAACAAAGTTGCATCTATTATAGCATTTATTGTTCATTCACCGGGCCTTTCATCAATCCAATCTCAAATAATTTCGCCCAGCCCGGGTATCGCAGAAAAATTGCTTTGAAATCTTTAGTTGTAGGCCTATACAGGGCGTCCTGAAAAAAAAATGGTGCATGTAAACCCCTCCATTTTTGCTAATTTACAACCAGGATGTTTTACACCATCTTCAAGGTAATAGATTTAGCTTGAGAATACCGTTTGCTTTGAGATTGCTTTTGTAAATCCAAAGATATGTTTGAATAATGGCAAAGCCAAGATACCCATTTTGTGCCACTTTCTGTGAAGCAGTTAAATCAATATAGTACTAGTCTAAAACCAAATCACAATACTGTTAGTGATTTTAACATTTTTAAGCAGAGTGTGCAATATTTATTTATATTTAATTAAATTCTTTCATTGAAGTTTTAAAGAAGTGAACCTGTGTGTACTTTTATATTGTTTCAACATAAGAACAAAACCCTATGTTGTCGTGTGAATGGAATGTTTGTCTTACACCCATAGGGATAATCTTATCAACAGAGCCATAAACTGGCATTGTCTGATCTTTAAAGCACTTGCTTCCTTCTTGGCAGATAGATTCTTATAGCCCTAGAGAAGATATTTAGAAGGGATGACACCTACAATTCTTTTGGGAAGGGTGTCTAATTTGCATAAATCGTTAATACTTGCCGTGAAATATATTTAATCCCATATGTTGGTATATCTTTATTTTTTTACTTTTTTTTAAAGTATATTTAGTGAATTCTACTTACACATCCTTAGTTCAATAACATTTATTAAAGAAAATCAGAGACCGGATGATTATGAAGACATAATAAAGATCAAACATGGCTACCATTATACCTTAAGGTTGCGCGCATTTACCTCTTCCTCAGATATCATCAAGTAGTCTCGCTAAACGTCAGTATTGATGAACTTTAAATTCGCAAAGTTACTTACTGGCACAGTTGCCCTACCAAAAATAAATGGGAAATCATGTTTAAAAAAACGATAACATCTTGACATTTAGCCCAAAACTCAAGGGGGGGGGGGGAGTGAGGTGTCCGTAAATTGGGCTAAAAATTAGGCGAAGGGTTGCCTAACGTGGAGTACTTAAAACGAGTTCAAGGAAATCCCCCAAAATAAGAGATTATTTTTGCTTACAATAATTATGTCTACGTCAACACGTTTTCTTACCAGTAATATTGGGAGTTTCCTTGAACTTGATGAAGTATCCGACGTTAGGCAACCATTCACCCACTTTTTAGCCCAATTCACGGACACCTCATTTTTCCACGTTTTTCTTGGCTTAATATCACAATGTAATCGTTGTTCACAATCATGATTTTCCAGAAAAGTTTTAATAGGGTAACTGTGCCCAGGGGCGGATCCAGGAATTTCGCGGATGGGGGGGGGGGGGGGGGTCATCAGCCAAAAATCTGTAAATGTACACAGGTTTTTTTTCTCCGGACACTTGGCCTCCGTAAAATAAAAAACTAAGGGGGGGGGGGCCTGATACCATATTTCAATAGGGGGCGCTGTTCAAATTCGACGGGGAGGGGCGGTTTCGACTAAATTGAGCTAGATTAGATGGTGAGTAATTAACCCAATGAAACCTAGGCCTTACTGCAAAATGTTTGGCATAGTCCGCATCGCAACTGGCGCAACCGGCATGATAAGATCGATTTGCATAACACGATGTCACAGCTTTGGAATTGGGTTCATGCTTCTTACATTCAAAATGGCTGTCATCGACGTGACAGATGTTTTACGTGCATATGACCCCCCCCCCCCCCCCCTCTGAATCCGCGCCTGTGTGCCAGTAATCAACTTGGTGAATTTGAAGCTCATCAATACTAAGGTTTGGTAAAACTACTTGATGATATCTGGAAACAAGGTATAAATGCGCGCAACTTTAGGGTATAAGAGTAACCATTTTGGATCGTTACTTTGTCCTCGTAATTATTCAGTCACTTATATGTTTTAGAAAATGTCATTGCAGTAAGGATGTGTAAGTAGAATCACCAAAATTTACTTTTCAAAAAAATATATAAAAAAATAAAAATATACCCAAATATGAGAACAAATATCGTCAGCAACACCACGAAGTAACACCCATGTACATACCAGTAAAAACTAGCAATCGGAGAAAACGGCAGCTAAAGTTGAACGTCTTCTAAACCAACATTTTGCGTCAACAGGACAGAGTATTTTCAGTTGGGTTTCTCGTTGTGGACACTTGATGAATTGAATGTATTAAATCTGCTGTTTTTTCACCCGTTTGTGTATTAAATCAACAAGAAATAAGAGGAAAAAGGTGAGTGTTAGTTCCTGAAACCGAAAAGCTGCGAAACTGTACATTTTCGTTTTCACGAAGTAACACTCTTCAATGTAAATAACACGAGGACAGTGCAACTTCAGGTCAGCGCGCGCGCTCATACAAGGAGGTTTTCTTCGTGAAAACGTTTTTGCTCACTTTTGAGCAGAGTGCGCGTCATGCATTGCAATCATGGTAAATGGAACTTGAGTGTTACTTCGTGAAAACGAAAATTGTCACTTTTGCGCAAAAGTTGCCATGGATAATCAGCGTAATTATTAAAGTAAAGCTCTTGAAGCTTTGAAACTTCGTGCAGTGGTAGGCCTTGATGAATAATGTTTAAAAATCCAAAAAACTGAAAATCGAAAAAAAATATGGTTTAACACGGTGGAGTGTTACTTCGTGGTGTCGGTGACGATATATTACACGTCGGGTATTTACGATTTGTGCAAATTAGGCCCCCTTCCCAAAATAATTGCAGGTGTCACCCTTCTAAATATCTTCTCTAGGACTATAAGAGTCCATCTGCCAAGTTTGGTGCTTTGGACCAGTCGGTCACGATCTTGTCAAAAATTGGGTCTAGGCCACCTGACTAGAAACACAATGGCGCAGGCAAAAGCCTACATGGAAATTTAGAATAGGCCTAGATCAAGGGTTTTTTTCTCCTTCGTTTACCTAAGTTTTAGAAAAGTGAAATAACGCAACACAAACCATAGGGGTGTCGGAACAACGGGGTGTTGGATCGTAGGGGTGTCGGAACATAGGGGTGTCGAAACATATAGGCGTGTAACCGGTATCACTCCATCTGCTAGGTGGTATTCTGTCCACTGTTGGAGTGGCCCATGTGCATCCTTTGCACTTCCCGCATTTAACCTACAAGCGGCCAGGTCTCGGACCAAGATTGTAAGGCATGAAGGTCCTCCTGAAGAATGTTGCTGTCCTCTTCGCTGACTCTATGCGTGTCATCAGCAAACAACTTAACTTCTGAATCCACGTTATCAGGCGAGTCATACAGGACAAATAAAATCAGGCCTAGGACTGAGCCTTGGGGCAATCCACTGCTCACAACGGTCCAATTCAGTCTCGGCGTCTCTCACAGTACTTGCTGCATCCTTCCGACAGGGAAATCTTCAATCCAACTCCATATTTCTTTTCTTCTCCATAGGACTCCAGCTACAGTAGTTTCCTGTGTGGGGCGGAGTCGAATGCCTTTGAGTAGTCGGGGTAGATCATGTCTATGTCTCCTCCTCGTCAATCATTCTTCTGATATCTTCAAGGGTTTCTAACAGGTCGGTGAGACATGAGCGGCCTTTCATAAAACCATGTGATCTTTGGATGGTAGACCAAGATTTTTTTAACGTGATTGAAGATAATTTTTTTGATGATGCCTTCCGTCGTTTTACATGGAATTGATGTGAGGCTCATTGGTCTGTAGTTCCCTTAACACTTCTTTGACCCTCTCTGGTAGATAGGAACAACGCGGGCATTTTTATTTTATTTTTTATTACTTCTGGTACTGAAACCACTGAGGATTCCCCAAATAGCGCCCTAGGCACTGTAAGCTCGAAAGCCTGAAGAAACCTGTAGAGAGAAGACAATGAGAATGTGGAGAAATGATTTATGATAGTGAATTGTTGTTTATCATTCACAAATTTGGCGAACAGAGGGCGCTCGCCTACTCACCTTTAAATTGCCAATAAGCTGGCCTGCCCAGGTGTTTTTTTTCTCCATAGGGCAAACAGGGCGGGAGGTACGAGCGAAGGCCAGCTAGTCTAATTGTTGTGCCATTAGAGGGCGCACTATGCACCGTCCACTATCGATCACTAGGTCAGTTTTTTATGTATGTGTCCTATTTTCGAGTAGTATAATAAGGGTGTAAATGGCGCCACCAACGTCAAAACAGTCCGTCTCCCCAATTTAAAAAAAAATGTTGGGCAACATTTTGGGAAAAAATTCAAATTTCCAAAAAAAAAAAAAAATGAACAACATTTTGATCCCCCCAGCCAAATCCTGGGTGCGCCACTGTGTGCATGATCAGCAGAGAGATAATGAAAGATGAAATTAGGCCCGTAATTTGCTCCAGTTTGCAATGGATTATGGAGCGTAGGCATCAAATGGCAATGGGCTTCATGACAACTTTAACTGGGCGTGATTATCTTTGGGTTGAATTTTCTCCAAAAGTCATCAGTCAAATTACCCCTTAAAAATTGAACAAAAAATAAAGACTGACGAGATGAGGTTTATTTTGATGGGTGTTTCAAACACCGTATAGAGAGTGATGGGCATTTTCCCCCCCCCCCCCCCCCCCCCCTCTAAAGTGGCCGTATTTGTCACTGAAGTCTGTCGCAGTTTTTTGGCCGGTCGTTATCTGCAACATTTGGTCTACATATTAGGGGCTTTGCTCGTATCCCCTTGCAGCGCACCACTCCTGTTGAGGGCGCTGGGCACTCTCTAATAAATTCCAAAGAGTGAATTAAATGAGGGCCTAGACGTTTTAGAGTAAAAATCACTCTCATTTAAGATTGAAATATAAAAAAGAACCACTCCCGGTCGAAGCTCGAGTGAAAACTCGATCTTTTCGATTGAATGAACTTCACTCTCAAACGTCTAGTACCTAGTTTCCGACTGTGGGAGTGAATTTTCTCTCTTTTGAATTTAGAGAGTACGAGCGAACATTAGGGGCCACCAACCTTGTTCCACACTGTCGAGTAGGACGCTCCTACTACCTGCTCAGTACACACGAGGTACAAAACAAAGTTAAAGTATGCCCTGGGGATGACGTTGGGGAACCCAATTTGACCATCACGTGATCCGTTGTCTTTGATCACCCTATATATCTTCTAAAGTACAAGTCCGATTGGGTTGAATCGTTATTTGGAAAAGAAAATATAGATGTAAATTTGAGTGACGTCGTGATGACGTAATCGAATTTCATGTGACCTCGCTTAAAAGGACAACTTAACTTGGGCCTATAATATAGAGAACTATAAAGGTTCGATTCAGTTGTACTTGGTGTATAGTGTTGATATTTAGTGACATCATGACTGTGGTATCGATGAAATTTGAAGCGTCATCATCACATGTCACAGTGTCATTTCAAACAGCTGAAACAGCAATATTCGTCCACAAACACAATTCTGGTTTATTCGAGTTTAAACCACATATCCCCTCCCCTGCCTGGCCGGCGATTTTTCCCCAAAACGACATCCGGTTTGGGTGTACGCTATGATGTTATGGACTTTGCTTCTCTTAAAACATGAGGAAAAAATATGAAATTAGAAGAATAAAAATGAATTCGAACGTAATGAAATTCGGACTTTATTTCCCTTTGACAAAAATCCTCCAAAGCCTCAGATTAGAAAAGACAAAAAATCGGTTAAAATGGTGATCCGAACCCATACCGCGGGCATCCCTCGCGGTACAAAATCACGATCCTTTTCAACTGAGCTATCGCACTGCTCGACAAATTCTGGAAATTCATGGTAATACCTGCGTGCGTATCATAAAAGTATCGTACACGGCGCTCAACAACCATGTACATGTAATGCGGATGTCGTTTGGGAAAAAAATTGCGCCCGGCCGGACCGCGATATTATTTTTAATCAGAGTATCCAGAGTATTTCTTTGACGCGCCTATCATATGTTTCCCCCCCCCCCCCGCAGCCCCAGGTCCGATGTCGGGATTTGGTCATGTTTTTAATGCCCCATTGTGGGGATTTTGGTCACTCAAATTATATTGTTACCATTGGCGTACTACATGGAAATGCATTTACTAGTGCGCCCCACGTATGTATGTCGAGGCATGGTCGGGGATTGTCACTTAAATTTTGCCCGAGGGGTGGGGATTTGTCACTTCAAAAGTGACAATCCCCACGTCTTGGGTGGGGCAGCCCGGGGGGGGGAGGGGTGGGGGAAACAATTGATAGGCGCATTATATTCATTCCTAGAATTCAGTCTTCCAAACAGTAAGTTAACCCTCCCCTCCTAAGATTTTTTTTTTAATTGGAACCTGGACCAAAACGTTTTTTTGTACCACCCGAGTACCATTATTTCCGTTCCGAGTGTCCAGCCTATCCTAAAATATGAATCCTCCTTCTAGGCATTTTTTTTCTCACAGGAGCCTGCGCCAGATGAGTTTTATAATAGTTATTTTATTTGATACTAGTTATATACCCCCCCCCCCCCCCCCCGACTGGAATGTCCAGTTTTGTTTCGTCCAGGCACGCATTGGTTACGTTTTGCGAAATCTCCTTGCAGATGTAAAGTTACATTCAATCAACAATTGTAAAGTAAAACATATTCATTTCATGTTTTGTTTTGTCTTTAAGACGCGTATCGAGATGCTGTGATCGGGTAGCACAGTACAAGATATGTCAATTGTCTGACTACACACGCGGTACAGGTGATACTCTGAATGATAAGCAATTGGCTCCATTGTTTCCTTCCCAGTTTCACGCTGCATAGCGTTCCTGCTGAGACCTGTTCCCGAGTTTCGCCGCCATAGGTTTCTCCGTGTTTGTGTGCAGTATTTTTATCTTGAATTTGATATTAATATAACCTTGCTCTTTCATTATTCCCGGTGTAATGATGGCTAATATTCAAGTTTTTGTCGTAATTATATGCTTTTGTTGATGTTTTAGTTGGTCTTTGACAAACAACCTGGACGAATACGACACTCCACATCGCGGGAAACGCCATCTTGGATTTGAATATTAAATCAATCACCTACACATGTGCTTATCCCTGCGACCTATTGGAAGGATTTTACAATCATGATTATCCTCATATATTCTGAATGGTAAACTAAGGATTGACTTACTTGACTTACTTGACTTAATGCTGTCCTCCCTTGGCTTCTGTAAGAATCCTTGGAGCTAGCAGCCGCTTCACTATGGAGGACCATTCCCTTCTGTTTACAACCAGACCAGGCGCGGTTCTAGAACCAATATTTTGGGGGGCTAGCAGGGTGGATCCAGAATTTTTTTCAGGGAGGCGTGCAGCAATGTACACCGGTTATTTTCTCCAGACACTTAGGCCTCCGAAAATCAATAGGTGTGTGTGTGGGTGTGTGGGGGTGAGAATGGGGAACGCCAATGAAATCCTAAAATCATTCACACTATATTAACTACAATGCACCCTTGTCACGACTATTTCTTTAGGGGGAGACCGTTCGCATGTACATCACAATCTTTCTTTTTGCTATAATGCAATTTCTTTTTACGGAATTTATTTTTTTTGGGGGGGGGGCTAGACACAATTTAGCCCCCCCGTAGAACTGCGCCTGAACCAGACGTCTCGCTGCACATACAGTTGGTATCCCAATTTCGTGGCAGCTTGATTTGATATTGTCTAACCAACGTTTAGGGGGTCTACCTCTGGGTCGGTGACCTTGGATCCTTCCCTCAACTGCTAGCTTAGGATATCTGTCGTTTGTCAACCTGATGATATGTCCAAAGTAGGACAAGTGTTTGGCTTGGATCTTGTCTACTATGGTGGTCTGGGAGTTGTTTTTTTCTCTGATGTTAGTATTTCTTATCTTGTCCCTTCTGGAAACGCCCATGATTCTTCTCAAGCATGACATTTCGAACACCAGTAGTGTGTGTTCATCTTTTTTCTTCAGGGTCCAAGACTCAGAGCCATATGTTGCAATTGATAAGATGAGTACTCTGTAGAGCTCCATTTTTGTGCTGGTGGTTATTTCTTTGGATTTCCAAATTGATGTCAGTTTTTGCATTCCTCCCATTGCTAGGCCAATTCTCCGTTTTATGTCGTCTGAGCTTGAGGAATTGTCGGATATGACACCACCAAGAAAAGTGAAGGTTTGCACCTGGTTTAGCTTCTTACTTCCGATGCAGATTGATATATCATGTCTTTGTCTGCCAATCACTTGGACTTCAGATTTGCCGATGTTGATTGTCAGGCCAAACTGCTTGCTCACCATGTGGACTTTGGATACAAGAGTTTGCAGGTCTTCTTTGCAATCAGCCATTAGGACAGTGTCGTCGGCATAGCGGAGATTGTTGATAATGAGACCCTGTAAATTGATACCGATGTCCACATCATTTATTGCCAAGTTGATGACAACTTCCAGTAGAATGTTAAATAACTGGGGCGATAGGATGTGTCGTATGTCCATGCATTATGATACGTTCTGTGAGGGACACCAACTACACGTTCCATGAGTTACAGTGTGTATTAAAAATGGCGGCGCCCATGCCACGAGTTCATGTGAAGACTCGGTGAGTTCGTTCCATTATTTACTGGTTTGAAAGGACCCATAAACACAACATAGTGACAGCGGTGGTCCCAGTAAATGTTTGCAGACATAATCAGTGACATTTTGAGACTATATCACGTCAGGTAGTTGGACATTTTGTGGCAAAACAAACCGTTATTTTTCGTCCGATTCGCCACGTTCGTACGTGTGTCTAACGTACATCGAACATGTCGCAATCACAGGGGCGCCCTATAGTTCAGCTTTGATCGGACGGCTCGATCCATATGACCAAGTAGAGGAAATCACCAACTACCTCGAACGATTGGACCTGTATTTCAAGGCCAATGACATTTCTCCAGCCAAGCAGTCTGCTGTTCTGCTGAGTTGTATCGGAGCAAATGTGTACAAAACTGTGAAGAGCCTTTCTGAACCTGTGGCAGTCACTGAAAAGACTTACGCTGAACTGTGTACTCTGCTCAAATCGCACTACGGGCCCAAACGACTGGTGATTGCTGAACGATTCCGGTTTTATCAGCGCAATCAAAATGCTGGTGAGACTGTAGCACAGTATTCTGTGGAATTGCAAACCTTGGCTGGACCGTGTAAATTCGGTTCTTTTCTTGATGATGCCCTCCGCGACCGGCTAGTTTGCGGCATACGCAGTTTGTTCATCCAGAAACACTTGCTCACCAAAGATGGCCTGACATTCTCCAAAGCCATCGAACTTGCCAAAACGCTGGAAACAGCCACAAAGGATCAGCAGGACATTAAGGCCCGGGGAGATAGTAATACTACTACAGTCAGGCAGTCCATCAGGTGCAGCAGCGCCAGAAGCAACGCTCCAACAAGCCTCCCATGAGAAGGGATCAGCGATCCTCGTACCCCAGACTGATTGGTCCCCTTTGCCAGAATTGCGGCTACGTCTCTACCCATAGAACTTGTCCTGCCAAGGGACAACACTGTAAGAGCTGCAATAAGATCGGCCACTTTTCAAAAGTCTGCCGATCAAGGCCCAAACAGATGCGAGCAGTTCTCCAGACAGATCCAGAACAAGAGGATGAAACCTGTACTTTTGCAGAGAACGAGTTCTTTGTCGGTGCCATACGCCGACAGCAACTGCCCATCGATGACGTTTGGAGACAGGACCTCCATGTACATGGACAGACTGTGTCATTCCTACTTGACACAGGCTCTGAGGTAAATATCCTCCCGCTTGACATCTTCAACGCGCTGAATGTCCCCGATAAGACCCTACAGCCGTCCTCCACTCACCTTACAGGATTCTTCGGGGGAAAAGCCACACCAATCGGCCAGACCAGACTCATTTGCCAAGTCAAGGGCAAAACTCAAAGCTTGCTGTTCCTCATCCTGCCTCAGGGAGAACCAGTCATAGGCAAGCATGCCTGTGACTCGCTTGGATTGGTCCACAGAGTCTACACTCTACTCAGCCATGAGAGTGTTTTTGAAGGGGTGGATGTCTGCATGGACAAGCAGTTAGCATCAAGGTAGACGAAGCCACCACCCCTTACTGCGTCATGACTCCTCGTCGTATCCCCATTCCTCTCATGCCCAAACTGAAAGAGGAGCTGGAGAGGATGGAGCAACAGAACATCATTCAGCGTATCACTGACCCCACAGATTGGTGCTCGCCTATTGTGATAGCGCCGAAAAAGAATGGTGACATTCGCCTATGCGTAGACCTCAGACGACTGAACAAAGCAGTTGTCAGGGAGAGGTTTACCATACCAACCGTCGAAGAAGTCCTCGGCAAAGTCGCTGGCGCCCAGATATTCTCCCTGCTAGATGCCAAGCATGGCTTCTGGCAAGTACCACTGACAGAGGAAAGCCAGAAGTTCACTACCTTCATTTACACCATTCGGGCGTTACTGCTTTAAACGCCTTCCATTGGCATCACATCGGCACCAGAAATATATCAACGCATCATGTGCGACCTTCTAACCGACATACCCGGGGTCGTGGTGTACATGGACGACGTACTGATCACCGGTCGCACAAAAGAAGAACACGATGAAAGACTCCAGCGCATTCTCGAAATTGTGCAGAACGCTGGACTACAGCTGAACAAGGACAAATGCAAAATCGCCCAAACAAAGGTCGACTTCCTCGGCATGAAGCTCGATAAAGATGGCATCCATGCCGACCCTGCAAAGATAGCAGCGATCATCCAAATGCCACCGCCAACCACCAAAACCGAAGTCAAACGACTAATGGGGATGATCAATTGGCTTGCGCGATTCATTCCCCATGTCTCTTCAGTTGCTGCACCAATAAATGACCTACTGAAGAGTGATGTCAGCTGGGTGTGGGGATCACCACAGCAGTCAGCTTTTCGCAGCATTAAGACACTCCTCACATCAGCTCCTGCACTCGCTTTCTATGATCCAAATAAGCCGACCATGGTTAGCGCTGATGCAAGCGAATACGGACTGGGTGGATGTATTCTGCAGCAACAAGATGACAAACAGTGGAAGCCAGTGGCGTACTGTTCAAGAAGCCTCACTCCATCTGAACGACGCTACGCGCAGATAGAGAAAGAGCTGTTGGCCTCGGTGTGGTCGTGCGAAAGGTTTTACGTATACCTTCGAGGCCTTCACGTCACCATACAGACTGACCATAAACCGCTGGTTCCACTCATCAACAATAAGGATCTGTGTGACGCTCCGCTGAGGTGTCAACGACTTCTTATGCGTCTCATGAAGTACCACTGCACTGCAGAGTACGTACCTGGCAAACTCCTCACTGTGGCCGATACCCTGTCTCGCGCACCCTTGAAGTCATCGGTCACTGAAAGCGACAACCTTCCAGACGAAGTTGAAGCACATGTCCATATGGTCACAAGCCACTGGCCAGTCTCCCAGGGGAAATTGGACGAGATCAAACGTGAAACTGCCCTCGATGAAGTGCTGGTGCAAGTCGCATCACACATTCGCAGTGGCTGGCCAAAGTACTCCCGCGACATTGAATCAACAACAGTGAAGCTCTACTGGGAGAACCAAGACAACCTCAGCTTCGTCCAGGGGATCCTCACCCATGGCGACCGCATCGTCATCCCGGCAAATATGCGCCAAGAGATGCTGTTGAGGATCCACGAAGGTCACCAGGGAATATCAAAGTCCAGAGCCCGAGCTGCTCAAGCCGTTTGGTGGCCAGGTATTGGAGCGACATTGCCCAGTACATAGAGAAATGCTCCTTCTGTCAGACCAAGCAGTCAGCACAGCGAGCGGAACCTCTAATCTCGACTCCGCTTCCTGAACGACCTTGGCAACGTCTTGCCTGTGATCTGGCAGAGGTCAATGGGAGACACTACATAGTCCTAGTCGACTACTTTTCGCGATGGATTGAGGTCCATCATCTCCCGACAACAACGTCGTTGGCCGTCATTAACTTTTTGAAGGCCACTTTCGCCCGTTTTGGGCATTCCTGAGGTTATCGTCACCGATAATGGGCCCACAGTTCCTGACCGAGTTCAACCAATTTGCAAGTGAGTATGACATCCAACATCTCACATCTAGCCCAAACTACCCTCAGGCGAATGGAATGGCCGAGAAGGCCGTCCACATTGCTAAATCCATGCTCCGGCAGCCTGATCCTCTGCGAGCATTGCTGACCTACCGATCCACACCAATCCCAGGCCTCAACCTTAGTCCTGCACGCCTGCTGATGGGTCGCGAACTACGCACAACATTGCCAACACTCCCTCGCAATCTCCGTCCCAAGGTGATCAACACGCACCAGTTGAAGGCAGCCGACAAGCAACGTAAGGCCAAGAGCGAGTCTTACTTCAACGAGAAGCATGGCGTTCGTCATCTGTGTGAGCTGAAACCAGGTGACACGGTGGCGGATCCGCAACAAAACACATCTGAGTCCGTTGGGTGAGGTGGTTCGAAAAGCAGGTCCCCCACGCTCCTACATTGTCAACGTTCAGGGCGTCGAGTATCGTCGTAACCGTCGCCACTTGCTGCTTATCCCAGAACCAGAACCAGTTCTTGAAGTCCAGACCCCACCTGACCCAATTCACCCACAGAATCCCAAGCCAACAACAACAGTCAGACCACGACGCACAGGAAAACCTCCACGCTGGCACCAGGATTATGTGGTGTACTAAACCTGGCACTAAACTGGAACATTGAACTCTACACTCCACAGAACTGAACTCTAGATTGCTCACAAATCTGGACAATTTCAGGATTTTGGCACTTGAATAATCTCACATAATTTCAGACCTAAACAACCTTAACTGAACACACTTTCACAGCAGCATTCACAACATATGTTTTAATGCCAGAAAGCATTGCCATTTATTTACTGTTAACTATTGTTCATTGTTAATGTGTTTAACCAGTTTTTGTTTGTTGACAGCTTAAAGGGGGGAGATGTTCGTATGTCCATGCATTATGATACGTTCTGTGAGGGACACCAACTACACGTTCCATGAGTTACAGTGTGTATTAAAATGGCGGCGCCCATGCCACGAGTTCATGTGAAGACTCGGTGAGTTCGTTCCATTATTTACTGGTTTGAAAGGACCCATAAACACAACAGGATGCATCCTGTCTTACTCCTGTTAGAGTCTCGAACCACTGTGCTGTTGTTGTCGACTCTTACTGCGCTTTTTGAAGTCTTGTAGAGAGCCTGGAGGAGACAAACAATCTTGCGTGGGTACCCTAGGTGTTTCATCATGGCTGCCCAAAGTCCTTCCTGCCAAACAGGTTTACAAGGGCTCTACAGGTTTACAAGGGGTTATACAGGTTTACAAGGGGTATACAGGTTTACAAAGGGTTGGGGACTAAGGATTGAGGAAAGAATATTGCAACCTGTCGCCACTTCAGCGGCTGTGTACAAAATCTATGGAAAGTGAAGAACATTTTCTAAGTATTTCCTAACAAAATTGGAAAATATTTCTCAGTCCGAGATTCATGTCTTATCACCATTTTCTTCAATGACTGATCTTCATTGAGATGATGAAGAAAAGCAGCGTCAGGTTGCAACATTCTTTCCATGATTGAAAATCACCAACGCGCATTGAACCAGAAATGTCTGAAAAAACCAGTAAAAAAATCAACCTTATTAATTTTTTGTGTAAGTAAAGTGTAATTGAATTTAAAGTCCAAACATTGCTTGGGGAACGAATGTACACTTCTTTTTGGTGTGCACAAAGTCTATGGAAAGCTGCTTTTCAAAGCATTTTTCTCAATTTCAGATTTATTTTCACATTTTTTAAATGACCGACGTTCATTGAGATAATATACTTTATAATGACAAAGGTGGTGTCGGGATGCAATATTCTTTCCATGGAGCTGGATAATGATTATGTACACTTCGTGTAGACCCCCCCCCCCCCTTATGTGGGTTTTTACACCGTGTGCAGTTTTGAGGATATCACTGGGCATTTTTGTGTACTGTTAGGAAACAAAGTATTGTCGTCGCATTTTCCCCTATTTTTGATTTTTTGGGGTCAGTGAGTTTTCAAATTATGGTAGGAGCTTCTATGTGTCACTTGGTGGCCAGTCTGTCAGTCACCGAAAATTGACCAAAGTATGCATGGTGTTCCATGTGTGCTATATAGGCGTCGCATTTTTAAGCTCTGGCCGGGGTCATTTGGAAAAAAAATGTTGCAATCTGACGCCACTTTTTTCTTCACATATCATCTCAATGAAGGTCATTCATTGCAAAATATGAAGATAAGACACGAATTAGGGATTGAGAAATAGTTCCAATTTTGATAGGAAATACTTTTAAAAAAATTTTTGACTCACCTAGACCTTGTACACAATCGCCGAAGTGGCGTGAGGTTTTACGATTTTTATCCAAATACATGTACTTTTTTTTGGGGGGGGGGGTCATACTAAGACTCAACTGTAATGCGCCTATCAAATGTTCCCCCCCCCCCCCCCCGCATGGGCATGGTCGGGGATTGTCACTTAAATTTTGCCCGAGGGGTGGGGTTTTTGTCACTTCAAAAGTGACAATCCCCACGTCTTGGCTGGGGCAG
>NW_024037052.1:1983238-2027664 GCF_015706575.1 Patiria miniata
TACACATACAAAACACAGGGGCCCCACGATACAATAAAACACTAAGAAAAAAAAACACATGAAATTAAACATGGAACGAACTCAACTCGGAAACCGCCAACAGCACCCTCAGTAGAGAACATCCCGTCCCGGCCGTCGTCAGTACCTGCAACAAGAGAAAGGGAAGAAAAAAAACTGCAAAGAGAAAAAGAAAACGGTGTTTGTGAGTCTACATCCATTCTCAACTTAATTTCAACATCAATTCAAAGACTTTTCCTTCCAAAGGCCATAACGCCATTTTTCCTCACTTTTGGGAAGAATTTTGCTTGAGAGCCAGCTTTTCTACTGGCAGTTAATCTCTGGAGTCTTAAAACTCGAGACATTTGGCACCAGTATTCCAAATGGCTATATTGCATTTTGGAAAGTAAGTCTTTGACTTCAACACCTACACATACAAAACACAGGGGCCCCACGATACAATAAAACACTAAGAAAAAAAAAACACATGAAATTAAACATGGAACGAACTCAACTCGGAAACCGCCAACAGCACCCTCAGTAGAGAACATCCCGTCCCGGCCGTCGTCAGTACCTGCAACAAGAGAAAGGGAAGAAAAAAAACTGCAAAGAGAAAAAGAAAACGGTGTTTGTGAGTCTACATCCATTCTCAACTTAATTTCAACATCAATTCAAAGACTTTTCCTTCCAAAGGCCATAACGCCATTTTTCCTCACTTTTTGGGAAGAATTTTGCTTGAGAGCCAGCTTTTCTACTGGCAGTTAATCTCTGGAGTCTTAAAACTCGAGACATTTGGCACCAGTATTCCAAATGGCTATATTGCATTTTGGAAAGTAAGTCTTTGACTTCAACACCTACACATACAAAACACAGGGGCCCCACGATACAATAAAACACTAAGAAAAAAAAACACATGAAATTAAACATGGAACGAACTCAACTCGGAAACCGCCAACAGCACCCTCAGTAGAGAACATCCCGTCCCGGCCGTCGTCAGTACCTGCAACAAGAGAAAGGGAAGAAAAAAAAACTGCAAAGAGAAAAAGAAAACGGTGTTTGTGAGTCTACATCCATTCTCAACTTAATTTCAACATCAATTCAAAGACTTTTCCTTCCAAAGGCCATAACGCCATTTTTCCTCACTTTTTGGGAAGAATTTTGCTTGAGAGCCAGCTTTTCTACTGGCAGTTAATCTCTGGAGTCTTAAAACTCGAGACATTTGGCACCAGTATTCCAAATGGCTATATTGCATTTTGGAAAGTAAGTCTTTGACTTCAACACCTACACATACAAAACACAGGGGCCCCACGATACAATAAAACACTAAGAAAAAAAAACACATGAAATTAAACATGGAACGAACTCAACTCGGAAACCGCCAACAGCACCCTCAGTAGAGAACATCCCGTCCCGGCCGTCGTCAGTACCTGCAACAAGAGAAAGGGAAGAAAAAAAACTGCAAAGAGAAAAAGAAAACGGTGTTTGTGAGTCTACATCCATTCTCAACTTAATTTCAACATCAATTCAAAGACTTTTCCTTCCAAAGGCCATAACGCCATTTTTCCTCACTTTTTGGGAAGAATTTTGCTTGAGAGCCAGCTTTTCTACTGGCAGTTAATCTCTGGAGTCTTAAAACTCGAGACATTTGGCACCAGTATTCCAAATGGCTATATTGCATTTTGGAAAGTAAGTCTTTGACTTCAACACCTACACATACAAAACACAGGGGCCCCACGATACAATAAAACACTAAGAAAAAAAAAACACATGAAATTAAACATGGAACGAACTCAACTCGGAAACCGCCAACAGCACCCTCAGTAGAGAACATCCCGTCCCGGCCGTCGTCAGTACCTGCAACAAGAGAAAGGGAAGAAAAAAAACTGCAAAGAGAAAAAGAAAACGGTGTTTGTGAGTCTACATCCATTCTCAACTTAATTTCAACATCAATTCAAAGACTTTTCCTTCCAAAGGCCATAACGCCATTTTTCCTCACTTTTTGGGAAGAATTTTGCTTGAGAGCCAGCTTTTCTACTGGCAGTTAATCTCTGGAGTCTTAAAACTCGAGACATTTGGCACCAGTATTCCAAATGGCTATATTGCATTTTGGAAAGTAAGTCTTTGACTTCAACACCTACACATACAAAACACAGGGGCCCCACGATACAATAAAACACTAAGAAAAAAAAACACATGAAATTAAACATGGAACGAACTCAACTCGGAAACCGCCAACAGCACCCTCAGTAGAGAACATCCCGTCCCGGCCGTCGTCAGTACCTGCAACAAGAGAAAGGGAAGAAAAAAACTGCAAAGAGAAAAGAAAACGGTGTTTGTGAGTCTACATCCATTCTCAACTTAATTTCAACATCAATTCAAAGACTTTTCCTTCCAAAGGCCATAACGCCATTTTTCCTCACTTTTTGGGAAGAATTTTGCTTGAGAGCCAGCTTTTCTACTGGCAGTTAATCTCTGGAGTCTTAAAACTCGAGACATTTGGCACCAGTATTCCAAATGGCTATATTGCATTTTGGAAAGTAAGTCTTTGACTTCAACACCTACACATACAAAACACAGGGGCCCCACGATACAATAAAACACTAAGAAAAAAAAAAACACATGAAATTAAACATGGAACGAACTCAACTCGGAAACCGCCAACAGCACCCTCAGTAGAGAACATCCCGTCCCGGCCGTCGTCAGTACCTGCAACAAGAGAAAGGGAAGAAAAAAAACTGCAAAGAGAAAAAGAAAACGGTGTTTGTAGTCTACATCCATTCTCAACTTAATTTCAACATCAATTCAAAGACTTTTCCTTCCAAAGGCCATAACGCCATTTTTCCTCACTTTTTGGGAAGAATTTTGCTTGAGAGCCAGCTTTTCTACTGGCAGTTAATCTCTGGAGTCTTAAAACTCGAGACATTTGGCACCAGTATTCCAAATGGCTATATTGCATTTTGGAAAGTAAGTCTTTGACTTCAACACCTACACATACAAAACACAGGGGCCCCACGATACAATAAAACACTAAGAAAAAAAAACACATGAAATTAAACATGGAACGAACTCAACTCGGAAACCGCCAACAGCACCCTCAGTAGAGAACATCCCGTCCCGGCCGTCGTCAGTACCTGCAACAAGAGAAAGGAAGAAAAAAAAAACTGCAAAGAGAAAAAGAAAACGGTGTTTGTGAGTCTACATCCATTCTCAACTTAATTTCAACATCAATTCAAAGACTTTTCCTTCCAAAGGCCATAACGCCATTTTTCCTCACTTTTTGGGAAGAATTTTGCTTGAGAGCCAGCTTTTCTACTGGCAGTTAATCTCTGGAGTCTTAAAACTCGAGACATTTGGCACCAGTATTCCAAATGGCTATATTGCATTTTGGAAAGTAAGTCTTTGACTTCAACACCTACACATACAAAACACAGGGGCCCCACGATACAATAAAACACTAAGAAAAAAAAACACATGAAATTAAACATGGAACGAACTCAACTCGGAAACCGCCAACAGCACCCTCAGTAGAGAACATCCCGTCCCGGCCGTCGTCAGTACCTGCAACAAGAGAAAGGGAAGAAAAAAAAACTGCAAAGAGAAAAAGAAAACGGTGTTTGTGAGTCTACATCCATTCTCAACTTAATTTCAACATCAATTCAAAGACTTTTCCTTCCAAAGGCCATAACGCCATTTTTCCTCACTTTTTGGGAAGAATTTTGCTTGAGAGCCAGCTTTTCTACTGGCAGTTAATCTCTGGAGTCTTAAAACTCGAGACATTTGGCACCAGTATTCCAAATGGCTATATTGCATTTTGGAAAGTAAGTCTTTGACTTCAACACCTACACATACAAAACACAGGGGCCCCACGATACAATAAAACACTAAGAAAAAAAAACACATGAAATTAAACATGGAACGAACTCAACTCGGAAACCGCCAACAGCACCCTCAGTAGAGAACATCCCGTCCCGGCCGTCGTCAGTACCTGCAACAAGAGAAAGGGAAGAAAAAAAACTGCAAAGAGAAAAAGAAAACGGTGTTTGTGAGTCTACATCCATTCTCAACTTAATTTCAACATCAATTCAAAGACTTTTCCTTCCAAAGGCCATAACGCCATTTTTCCTCACTTTTTGGAAGAATTTTGCTTGAGAGCCAGCTTTTCTACTGGCAGTTAATCTCTGGAGTCTTAAAACTCGAGACATTTGGCACCAGTATTCCAAATGGCTATATTGCATTTTGGAAAGTAAGTCTTTGACTTCAACACCTACACATACAAAACACAGGGGCCCCACGATACAATAAAACACTAAGAAAAAAAAACACATGAAATTAAACATGGAACGAACTCAACTCGGAAACCGCCAACAGCACCCTCAGTAGAGAACATCCCGTCCCGGCCGTCGTCAGTACCTGCAACAAGAGAAAGGGAAGAAAAAAAACTGCAAAGAGAAAAGAAAACGGTGTTTGTGAGTCTACATCCATTCTCAACTTAATTTCAACATCAATTCAAAGACTTTTCCTTCCAAAGGCCATAACGCCATTTTTCCTCACTTTTTGGGAAGAATTTTGCTTGAGAGCCAGCTTTTCTACTGGCAGTTAATCTCTGGAGTCTTAAAACTCGAGACATTTGGCACCAGTATTAATGGCTATATTGCATTTTGGAAAGTAAGTCTTTGACTTCAACACCTACACATACAAAACACAGGGGCCCCACGATACAATAAAACACTAAGAAAAAAAAACACATGAAATTAAACATGGAACGAACTCAACTCGGAAACCGCCAACAGCACCCTCAGTAGAGAACATCCCGTCCCGGCCGTCGTCAGTACCTGCAACAAGAGAAAGGGAAGAAAAAAAACTGCAAAGAGAAAAAGAAAACGGTGTTTGTGAGTCTACATCCATTCTCAACTTAATTTCAACATCAATTCAAAGACTTTTCCTTCCAAAGGCCATAACGCCATTTTTCCTCACTTTTTGGGAAGAATTTTGCTTGAGAGCCAGCTTTTCTACTGGCAGTTAATCTCTGGAGTCTTAAAACTCGAGACATTTGGCACCAGTATTCCAAATGGCTATATTGCATTTTGGAAAGTAAGTCTTTGACTTCAACACCTACACATACAAAACACAGGGGCCCCACGATACAATAAAACACTAAGAAAAAAAAAACACATGAAATTAAACATGGAACGAACTCAACTCGGAAACCGCCAACAGCACCCTCAGTAGAGAACATCCCGTCCCGGCCGTCGTCAGTACCTGCAACAAGAGAAAGGGAAGAAAAAAAACTGCAAAGAGAAAAAGAAAACGGTGTTTGTGAGTCTACATCCATTCTCAACTTAATTTCAACATCAATTCAAAGACTTTTCCTTCCAAAGGCCATAACGCCATTTTTCCCCACTTTTTGGGAAGAATTTTGCTTGAGAGCCAGCTTTTCTACTGGCAGTTAATCTCTGGAGTCTTAAAACTCGAGACATTTGGCACCAGTATTCCAAATGGCTATATTGCATTTTGGAAAGTAAGTCTTTGACTTCAACACCTACACATACAAAACACAGGGGCCCCACGATACAATAAAACACTAAGAAAAAAAAACACATGAAATTAAACATGGAACGAACTCAACTCGGAAACCGCCAACAGCACCCTCAGTAGAGAACATCCCGTCCGGCCGTCGTCAGTACCTGCAACAAGAGAAAGGGAAGAAAAAAACTGCAAAGAGAAAAGAAAACGGTGTTTGTGAGTCTACATCCATTCTCAACTTAATTTCAACATCAATTCAAAGACTTTTCCTTCCAAAGGCCATAACGCCATTTTTCCCACTTTTTGGGAAGAATTTTGCTTGAGAGCCAGCTTTTCTACTGGCAGTTAATCTCTGGAGTCTTAAAACTCGAGACATTTGGCACCAGTATTCCAAATGGCTATATTGCATTTTGGAAAGTAAGTCTTTGACTTCAACACCTACACATACAAAACACAGGGGCCCCACGATACAATAAAACACTAAGAAAAAAAAACACATGAAATTAAACATGGAACGAACTCAACTCGGAAACCGCCAACAGCACCCTCAGTAGAGAACATCCCGTCCCGGCCGTCGTCAGTACCTGCAACAAGAGAAAGGGAAGAAAAAAAACTGCAAAGAGAAAAAGAAAACGGTGTTTGTGAGTCTACATCCATTCTCAACTTAATTTCAACATCAATTCAAAGACTTTTCCTTCCAAAGGCCATAACGCCATTTTTCCTCACTTTTGGGAAGAATTTTGCTTGAGAGCCAGCTTTTCTACTGGCAGTTAATCTCTGGAGTCTTAAAACTCGAGACATTTGGCACCAGTATTCCAAATGGCTATATTGCATTTTGGAAAGTAAGTCTTTGACTTCAACACCTACACATACAAAACACAGGGGCCCCACGATACAATAAAACACTAAGAAAAAAAAACACATGAAATTAAACATGGAACGAACTCAACTCGGAAACCGCCAACAGCACCCTCAGTAGAGAACATCCCGTCCCGGCCGTCGTCAGTACCTGCAACAAGAGAAAGGGAAGAAAAAAAACTGCAAAGAGAAAAAGAAAACGGTGTTTGTGAGTCTACATCCATTCTCAACTTAATTTCAACATCAATTCAAAGACTTTTCCTTCCAAAGGCCATAACGCCATTTTTCCTCACTTTTTGGGAAGAATTTTGCTTGAGAGCCAGCTTTTCTACTGGCAGTTAATCTCTGGAGTCTTAAAACTCGAGACATTTGGCACCAGTATTCCAAATGGCTATATTGCATTTTGGAAAGTAAGTCTTTGACTTCAACACCTACACATACAAAACACAGGGGCCCCACGATACAATAAAACACTAAGAAAAAAAACACATGAAATTAAACATGGAACGAACTCAACTCGGAAACCGCCAACAGCACCCTCAGTAGAGAACATCCCGTCCCGGCCGTCGTCAGTACCTGCAACAAGAGAAAGGGAAGAAAAAAAACTGCAAAGAGAAAAAGAAAACGGTGTTTGTGAGTCTACATCCATTCTCAACTTAATTTCAACATCAATTCAAAGACTTTTCCTTCCAAAGGCCATAACGCCATTTTTCCTCACTTTTTGGGAAGAATTTTGCTTGTTGAGAGCCAGCTTTTCTACTGGCAGTTAATCTCTGGAGTCTTAAAACTCGAGACATTTGGCACCAGTATTCCAAATGGCTATATTGCATTTTGGAAAGTAAGTCTTTGACTTCAACACCTACACATACAAAACACAGGGGCCCCACGATACAATAAAACACTAAGAAAAAAAAACACATGAAATTAAACATGGAACGAACTCAACTCGGAAACCGCCAACAGCACCCTCAGTAGAGAACATCCCGTCCCGGCCGTCGTCAGTACCTGCAACAAGAGAAAGGGAAGAAAAAAAACTGCAAAGAGAAAAAGAAAACGGTGTTTGTGAGTCTACATCCATTCTCAACTTAATTTCAACATCAATTCAAAGACTTTTCCTTCCAAAGGCCATAACGCCATTTTTCCTCACTTTTTGGAAGAATTTTGCTTGAGAGCCAGCTTTTCTACTGGCAGTTAATCTCTGGAGTCTTAAAACTCGAGACATTTGGCACCAGTATTCCAAATGGCTATATTGCATTTTGGAAAGTAAGTCTTTGACTTCAACACCTACACATACAAAACACAGGGGCCCACGATACAATAAAACACTAAGAAAAAAAACACATGAAATTAAACATGGAACGAACTCAACTCGGAAACCGCCAACAGCACCCTCAGTAGAGAACATCCCTCCCGGCCGTCGTCAGTACCTGCAACAAGAGAAAGGGAAGAAAAAAAACTGCAAAGAGAAAAAGAAAACGGTGTTTGTGAGTCTACATCCATTCTCAACTTAATTTCAACATCAATTCAAAGACTTTTCCTTCCAAAGGCCATAACGCCATTTTTCCTCACTTTTTGGGAAGAATTTTGCTTGAGAGCCAGCTTTTCTACTGGCAGTTAATCTCTGGAGTCTTAAAACTCGAGACATTTGGCACCAGTATTCCAAATGGCTATATTGCATTTTGGAAAGTAAGTCTTTGACTTCAACACCTACACATACAAAACACAGGGGCCCCACGATACAATAAAACACTAAGAAAAAAAAACACATGAAATTAAACATGGAACGAACTCAACTCGGAAACCGCCAACAGCACCCTCAGTAGAGAACATCCCGTCCCGGCCGTCGTCAGTACCTGCAACAAGAGAAAGGGAAGAAAAAAAACTGCAAAGAGAAAAAGAAAACGGTGTTTGTGAGTCTACATCCATTCTCAACTTAATTTCAACATCAATTCAAAGACTTTTCCTTCCAAAGGCCATAACGCCATTTTTCCTCACTTTTTGGGAAGAATTTTGCTTGAGAGCCAGCTTTTCTACTGGCAGTTAATCTCTGGAGTCTTAAAACTCGAGACATTTGGCACCAGTATTCCAAATGGCTATATTGCATTTTGGAAAGTAAGTCTTTGACTTCAACACCTACACATACAAAACACAGGGGCCCCACGATACAATAAAACACTAAGAAAAAAAACACATGAAATTAAACATGGAACGAACTCAACTCGGAAACCGCCAACAGCACCCTCAGTAGAGAACATCCCGTCCCGGCCGTCGTCAGTACCTGCAACAAGAGAAAGGGAAGAAAAAAAACTGCAAAGAGAAAAAGAAAACGGTGTTTGTGAGTCTACATCCATTCTCAACTTAATTTCAACATCAATTCAAAGACTTTTCCTTCCAAAGGCCATAACGCCATTTTTCCTCACTTTTTGGGAAGAATTTTGCTTGAGAGCCAGCTTTTCTACTGGCAGTTAATCTCTGGAGTCTTAAAACTCGAGACATTTGGCACCAGTATTCCAAATGGCTATATTGCATTTTGGAAAGTAAGTCTTTGACTTCAACACCTACACATACAAAACACAGGGGCCCCACGATACAATAAAACACTAAGAAAAAAAAAACACATGAAATTAAACATGGAACGAACTCAACTCGGAAACCGCCAACAGCACCCTCAGTAGAGAACATCCCGTCCCGGCCGTCGTCAGTACCTGCAACAAGAGAAAGGGAAGAAAAAAAACTGCAAAGAGAAAGAAAAACGGTGTTTGTGAGTCTACATCCATTCTCAACTTAATTTCAACATCAATTCAAAGACTTTTCCTTCCAAAGGCCATAACGCCATTTTTCCTCACTTTTTGGGAAGAATTTTGCTTGAGAGCCAGCTTTTCTACTGGCAGTTAATCTCTGGAGTCTTAAAACTCGAGACATTTGGCACCAGTATTCCAAATGGCTATATTGCATTTTGGAAAGTAAGTCTTTGACTTCAACACCTACACATACAAAACACAGGGGCCCCACGATACAATAAAACACTAAGAAAAAAAAAAACACATGAAATTAAACATGGAACGAACTCAACTCGGAAACCGCCAACAGCACCCTCAGTAGAGAACATCCCGTCCCGGCCGTCGTCAGTACCTGCAACAAGAGAAAGGGAAGAAAAAAAACTGCAAAGAGAAAAAGAAAACGGTGTTTGTGAGTCTACATCCATTCTCAACTTAATTTCAACATCAATTCAAAGACTTTTCCTTCCAAAGGCCATAACGCCATTTTTCCTCACTTTTTGGGAAGAATTTTGCTTGAGAGCCAGCTTTTCTACTGGCAGTTAATCTCTGGAGTCTTAAAACTCGAGACATTTGGCACCAGTATTCCAAATGGCTATATTGCATTTTGGAAAGTAAGTCTTTGACTTCAACACCTACACATACAAAACACAGGGGCCCCACGATACAATAAAACACTAAGAAAAAAAAACACATGAAATTAAACATGGAACGAACTCAACTCGGAAACCGCCAACAGCACCCTCAGTAGAGAACATCCCGTCCCGGCCGTCGTCAGTACCTGCAACAAGAGAAAGGGAAGAAAAAAAACTGCAAAGAGAAAAAGAAAACGGTGTTTGTGAGTCTACATCCATTCTCAACTTAATTTCAACATCAATTCAAAGACTTTTCCTTCCAAAGGCCATAACGCCATTTTTCCTCACTTTTTGGGAAGAATTTTGCTTGAGAGCCAGCTTTTCTACTGGCAGTTAATCTCTGGAGTCTTAAAACTCGAGACATTTGGCACCAGTATTCCAAATGGCTATATTGCATTTTGGAAAGTAAGTCTTTGACTTCAACACCTACACATACAAAACACAGGGGCCCCACGATACAATAAAACACTAAGAAAAAAAAAACACATGAAATTAAACATGGAACGAACTCAACTCGGAAACCGCCAACAGCACCCTCAGTAGAGAACATCCCGTCCCGGCCGTCGTCAGTACCTGCAACAAGAGAAAGGGAAGAAAAAAAACTGCAAAGAGAAAAAGAAAACGGTGTTTGTGAGTCTACATCCATTCTCAACTTAATTTCAACATCAATTCAAAGACTTTTCCTTCCAAAGGCCATAACGCCATTTTTCCTCACTTTTGGGAAGAATTTTGCTTGAGAGCCAGCTTTTCTACTGGCAGTTAATCTCTGGAGTCTTAAAACTCGAGACATTTGGCACCAGTATTCCAAATGGCTATATTGCATTTTGGAAAGTAAGTCTTTGACTTCAACACCTACACATACAAAACACAGGGGCCCCACGATACAATAAAACACTAAGAAAAAAAAAACACATGAAATTAAACATGGAACGAACTCAACTCGGAAACCGCCAACAGCACCCTCAGTAGAGAACATCCCGTCCCGGCCGTCGTCAGTACCTGCAACAAGAGAAAGGGAAGAAAAAAACTGCAAAGAGAAAAAGAAAACGGTGTTTGTGAGTCTACATCCATTCTCAACTTAATTTCAACATCAATTCAAAGACTTTTCCTTCCAAAGGCCATAACGCCATTTTTCCTCACTTTTTGGGAAGAATTTTGCTTGAGAGCCAGCTTTTCTACTGGCAGTTAATCTCTGGAGTCTTAAAACTCGAGACATTTGGCACCAGTATTCCAAATGGCTATATTGCATTTTGGAAAGTAAGTCTTTGACTTCAACACCTACACATACAAAACACAGGGGCCCCACGATACAATAAAACACTAAGAAAAAAAAACACATGAAATTAAACATGGAACGAACTCAACTCGGAAACCGCCAACAGCACCCTCAGTAGAGAACATCCCGTCCCGGCCGTCGTCAGTACCTGCAACAAGAGAAAGGGAAGAAAAAAAACTGCAAAGAGAAAAAGAAAACGGTGTTTGTGAGTCTACATCCATTCTCAACTTAATTTCAACATCAATTCAAAGACTTTTCCTTCCAAAGGCCATAACGCCATTTTTCCTCACTTTTTGGGAAGAATTTTGCTTGAGAGCCAGCTTTTCTACTGGCAGTTAATCTCTGGAGTCTTAAAACTCGAGACATTTGGCACCAGTATTCCAAATGGCTATATTGCATTTTGGAAAGTAAGTCTTTGACTTCAACACCTACACATACAAAACACAGGGGCCCCACGATACAATAAAACACTAAGAAAAAAAAAAACACATGAAATTAAACATGGAACGAACTCAACTCGGAAACCGCCAACAGCACCCTCAGTAGAGAACATCCCGTCCCGGCCGTCGTCAGTACCTGCAACAAGAGAAAGGGAAGAAAAAAAACTGCAAAGAGAAAAAGAAAACGGTGTTTGTGAGTCTACATCCATTCTCAACTTAATTTCAACATCAATTCAAAGACTTTTCCTTCCAAAGGCCATAACGCCATTTTTCCTCACTTTTTGGGAAGAATTTTGCTTGAGAGCCAGCTTTTCTACTGGCAGTTAATCTCTGGAGTCTTAAAACTCGAGACATTTGGCACCAGTATTCCAAATGGCTATATTGCATTTTGGAAAGTAAGTCTTTGACTTCAACACCTACACATACAAAACACAGGGGCCCCACGATACAATAAAACACTAAGAAAAAAAAACACATGAAATTAAACATGGAACGAACTCAACTCGGAAACCGCCAACAGCACCCTCAGTAGAGAACATCCCGTCCCGGCCGTCGTCAGTACCTGCAACAAGAGAAAGGGAAGAAAAAAACTGCAAAGAGAAAAAGAAAACGGTGTTTGTGAGTCTACATCCATTCTCAACTTAATTTCAACATCAATTCAAAGACTTTTCCTTCCAAAGGCCATAACGCCATTTTTCCTCACTTTTTGGGAAGAATTTTGCTTGAGAGCCAGCTTTTCTACTGGCAGTTAATCTCTGGAGTCTTAAAACTCGAGACATTTGGCACCAGTATTCCAAATGGCTATATTGCATTTTGGAAAGTAAGTCTTTGACTTCAACACCTACACATACAAAACACAGGGGCCCCACGATACAATAAAACACTAAGAAAAAAAAACACATGAAATTAAACATGGAACGAACTCAACTCGGAAACCGCCAACAGCACCCTCAGTAGAGAACATCCCGTCCCGGCCGTCGTCAGTACCTGCAACAAGAGAAAGGGAAGAAAAAAAACTGCAAAGAGAAAAAGAAAACGGTGTTTGTGAGTCTACATCCATTCTCAACTTAATTTCAACATCAATTCAAAGACTTTTCCTTCCAAAGGCCATAACGCCATTTTTCCTCACTTTTTGGGAAGAATTTTGCTTGAGAGCCAGCTTTTCTACTGGCAGTTAATCTCTGGAGTCTTAAAACTCGAGACATTTGGCACCAGTATTCCAAATGGCTATATTGCATTTTGGAAAGTAAGTCTTTGACTTCAACACCTACACATACAAAACACAGGGGCCCCACGATACAATAAAACACTAAGAAAAAAAAAACACATGAAATTAAACATGGAACGAACTCAACTCGGAAACCGCCAACAGCACCCTCAGTAGAGAACATCCCGTCCCGGCCGTCGTCAGTACCTGCAACAAGAGAAAGGGAAGAAAAAAAACTGCAAAGAGAAAAAGAAAACGGTGTTTGTGAGTCTACATCCATTCTCAACTTAATTTCAACATCAATTCAAAGACTTTTCCTTCCAAAGGCCATAACGCCATTTTTCCTCACTTTTTGGGAAGAATTTTGCTTGAGAGCCAGCTTTTCTACTGGCAGTTAATCTCTGGAGTCTTAAAACTCGAGACATTTGGCACCAGTATTCCAAATGGCTATATTGCATTTTGGAAAGTAAGTCTTTGACTTCAACACCTACACATACAAAACACAGGGGCCCCACGATACAATAAAACACTAAGAAAAAAAAAACACATGAAATTAAACATGGAACGAACTCAACTCGGAAACCGCCAACAGCACCCTCAGTAGAGAACATCCCGTCCCGGCCGTCGTCAGTACCTGCAACAAGAGAAAGGGAAGAAAAAAAACTGCAAAGAGAAAAAGAAAACGGTGTTTGTGAGTCTACATCCATTCTCAACTTAATTTCAACATCAATTCAAAGACTTTTCCTTCCAAAGGCCATAACGCCATTTTTCCTCACTTTTTGGGAAGAATTTTGCTTGAGAGCCAGCTTTTCTACTGGCAGTTAATCTCTGGAGTCTTAAAACTCGAGACATTTGGCACCAGTATTCCAAATGGCTATATTGCATTTTGGAAAGTAAGTCTTTGACTTCAACACCTACACATACAAAACACAGGGGCCCCACGATACAATAAAACACTAAGAAAAAAAAACACATGAAATTAAACATGGAACGAACTCAACTCGGAAACCGCCAACAGCACCCTCAGTAGAGAACATCCCGTCCCGGCCGTCGTCAGTACCTGCAACAAGAGAAAGGGAAGAAAAAAAACTGCAAAGAGAAAAAGAAAACGGTGTTTGTGAGTCTACATCCATTCTCAACTTAATTTCAACATCAATTCAAAGACTTTTCCTTCCAAAGGCCATAACGCCATTTTTCCTCACTTTTTGGGAAGAATTTTGCTTGAGAGCCAGCTTTTCTACTGGCAGTTAATCTCTGGAGTCTTAAAACTCGAGACATTTGGCACCAGTATTCCAAATGGCTATATTGCATTTTGGAAAGTAAGTCTTTGACTTCAACACCTACACATACAAAACACAGGGGCCCCACGATACAATAAAACACTAAGAAAAAAAAAACACATGAAATTAAACATGGAACGAACTCAACTCGGAAACCGCCAACAGCACCCTCAGTAGAGAACATCCCGTCCCGGCCGTCGTCAGTACCTGCAACAAGAGAAAGGGAAGAAAAAAAACTGCAAAGAGAAAAAGAAAACGGTGTTTGTGAGTCTACATCCATTCTCAACTTAATTTCAACATCAATTCAAAGACTTTTCCTTCCAAAGGCCATAACGCCATTTTTCCTCACTTTTTGGGAAGAATTTTGCTTGAGAGCCAGCTTTTCTACTGGCAGTTAATCTCTGGAGTCTTAAAACTCGAGACATTTGGCACCAGTATTCCAAATGGCTATATTGCATTTTGGAAAGTAAGTCTTTGACTTCAACACCTACACATACAAAACACAGGGGCCCCACGATACAATAAAACACTAAGAAAAAAAACACATGAAATTAAACATGGAACGAACTCAACTCGGAAACCGCCAACAGCACCCTCAGTAGAGAACATCCCGTCCCGGCCGTCGTCAGTACCTGCAACAAGAGAAAGGGAAGAAAAAAAACTGCAAAGAGAAAAAGAAAACGGTGTTTGTGAGTCTACATCCATTCTCAACTTAATTTCAACATCAATTCAAAGACTTTTCCTTCCAAAGGCCATAACGCCATTTTTCCTCACTTTTTGGGAAGAATTTTGCTTGAGAGCCAGCTTTTCTACTGGCAGTTAATCTCTGGAGTCTTAAAACTCGAGACATTTGGCACCAGTATTCCAAATGGCTATATTGCATTTTGGAAAGTAAGTCTTTGACTTCAACACCTACACATACAAAACACAGGGGCCCCACGATACAATAAAACACTAAGAAAAAAAAAACACATGAAATTAAACATGGAACGAACTCAACTCGGAAACCGCCAACAGCACCCTCAGTAGAGAACATCCCGTCCCGGCCGTCGTCAGTACCTGCAACAAGAGAAAGGGAAGAAAAAAAACTGCAAAGAGAAAAAGAAAACGGTGTTTGTGAGTCTACATCCATTCTCAACTTAATTTCAACATCAATTCAAAGACTTTTCCTTCCAAAGGCCATAACGCCATTTTTCCTCACTTTTTGGGAAGAATTTTGCTTGAGAGCCAGCTTTTCTACTGGCAGTTAATCTCTGGAGTCTTAAAACTCGAGACATTTGGCACCAGTATTCCAAATGGCTATATTGCATTTTGGAAAGTAAGTCTTTGACTTCAACACCTACACATACAAAACACAGGGGCCCCACGATACAATAAAACACTAAGAAAAAAAAAACACATGAAATTAAACATGGAACGAACTCAACTCGGAAACCGCCAACAGCACCCTCAGTAGAGAACATCCCGTCCCGGCCGTCGTCAGTACCTGCAACAAGAGAAAGGGAAGAAAAAAAACTGCAAAGAGAAAAAGAAAACGGTGTTTGTGAGTCTACATCCATTCTCAACTTAATTTCAACATCAATTCAAAGACTTTTCCTTCCAAAGGCCATAACGCCATTTTTCCTCACTTTTTGGGAAGAATTTTGCTTGAGAGCCAGCTTTTCTACTGGCAGTTAATCTCTGGAGTCTTAAAACTCGAGACATTTGGCACCAGTATTCCAAATGGCTATATTGCATTTTGGAAAGTAAGTCTTTGACTTCAACACCTACACATACAAAACACAGGGGCCCCACGATACAATAAAACACTAAGAAAAAAAAACACATGAAATTAAACATGGAACGAACTCAACTCGGAAACCGCCAACAGCACCCTCAGTAGAGAACATCCCGTCCCGGCCGTCGTCAGTACCTGCAACAAGAGAAAGGGAAGAAAAAAACTGCAAAGAGAAAAAGAAAACGGTGTTTGTGAGTCTACATCCATTCTCAACTTAATTTCAACATCAATTCAAAGACTTTTCCTTCCAAAGGCCATAACGCCATTTTTCCTCACTTTTTGGGAAGAATTTTGCTTGAGAGCCAGCTTTTCTACTGGCAGTTAATCTCTGGAGTCTTAAAACTCGAGACATTTGGCACCAGTATTCCAAATGGCTATATTGCATTTTGGAAAGTAAGTCTTTGACTTCAACACCTACACATACAAAACACAGGGGCCCCACGATACAATAAAACACTAAGAAAAAAAAAACACATGAAATTAAACATGGAACGAACTCAACTCGGAAACCGCCAACAGCACCCTCAGTAGAGAACATCCCGTCCCGGCCGTCGTCAGTACCTGCAACAAGAGAAAGGGAAGAAAAAAAACTGCAAAGAGAAAAGAAAACGGTGTTTGTGAGTCTACATCCATTCTCAACTTAATTTCAACATCAATTCAAAGACTTTTCCTTCCAAAGGCCATAACGCCATTTTTCCTCACTTTTTGGAAGAATTTTGCTTGAGAGCCAGCTTTTCTACTGGCAGTTAATCTCTGGAGTCTTAAAACTCGAGACATTTGGCACCAGTATTCCAAATGGCTATATTGCATTTTGGAAAGTAAGTCTTTGACTTCAACACCTACACATACAAAACACAGGGGCCCCACGATACAATAAAACACTAAGAAAAAAAAAACACATGAAATTAAACATGGAACGAACTCAACTCGGAAACCGCCAACAGCACCCTCAGTAGAGAACATCCCGTCCCGGCCGTCGTCAGTACCTGCAACAAGAGAAAGGGAAGAAAAAAAACTGCAAAGAGAAAAAGAAAACGGTGTTTGTGAGTCTACATCCATTCTCAACTTAATTTCAACATCAATTCAAAGACTTTTCCTTCCAAAGGCCATAACGCCATTTTTCCTCACTTTTTGGGAAGAATTTTGCTTGAGAGCCAGCTTTTCTACTGGCAGTTAATCTCTGGAGTCTTAAAACTCGAGACATTTGGCACCAGTATTCCAAATGGCTATATTGCATTTTGGAAAGTAAGTCTTTGACTTCAACACCTACACATACAAAACACAGGGGCCCCACGATACAATAAAACACTAAGAAAAAAAAAACACATGAAATTAAACATGGAACGAACTCAACTCGGAAACCGCCAACAGCACCCTCAGTAGAGAACATCCCGTCCCGGCCGTCGTCAGTACCTGCAACAAGAGAAAGGGAAGAAAAAAAACTGCAAAGAGAAAAAGAAAACGGTGTTTGTGAGTCTACATCCATTCTCAACTTAATTTCAACATCAATTCAAAGACTTTTCCTTCCAAAGGCCATAACGCCATTTTTCCTCACTTTTTGGGAAGAATTTTGCTTGAGAGCCAGCTTTTCTACTGGCAGTTAATCTCTGGAGTCTTAAAACTCGAGACATTTGGCACCAGTATTCCAAATGGCTATATTGCATTTTGGAAAGTAAGTCTTTGACTTCAACACCTACACATACAAAACACAGGGGCCCCACGATACAATAAAACACTAAGAAAAAAAACACACATTAAACATGGAACGAACTCAACTCGGAAACCGCCAACAGCACCCTCAGTAGAGAACATCCCGTCCCGGCCGTCGTCAGTACCTGCAACAAGAGAAAGGGAAGAAAAAAAACTGCAAAGAGAAAAAGAAAACGGTGTTTGTGAGTCTACATCCATTCTCAACTTAATTTCAACATCAATTCAAAGACTTTTCCTTCCAAAGGCCATAACGCCATTTTTCCTCACTTTTTGGAAGAATTTTGCTTGAGAGCCAGCTTTTCTACTGGCAGTTAATCTCTGGAGTCTTAAAACTCGAGACATTTGGCACCAGTATTCCAAATGGCTATATTGCATTTTGGAAAGTAAGTCTTTGACTTCAACACCTACACATACAAAACACAGGGGCCCCACGATACAATAAAACACTAAGAAAAAAAAACACATGAAATTAAACATGGAACGAACTCAACTCGGAAACCGCCAACAGCACCCTCAGTAGAGAACATCCCGTCCCGGCCGTCGTCAGTACCTGCAACAAGAGAAAGGGAAGAAAAAAAACTGCAAAGAGAAAAAGAAAACGGTGTTTGTGAGTCTACATCCATTCTCAACTTAATTTCAACATCAATTCAAAGACTTTTCCTTCCAAAGGCCATAACGCCATTTTTCCTCACTTTTTGGGAAGAATTTTGCTTGAGAGCCAGCTTTTCTACTGGCAGTTAATCTCTGGAGTCTTAAAACTCGAGACATTTGGCACCAGTATTCCAAATGGCTATATTGCATTTTGGAAAGTAAGTCTTTGACTTCAACACCTACACATACAAAACACAGGGGCCCCACGATACAATAAAACACTAAGAAAAAAAAAACACATGAAATTAAACATGGAACGAACTCAACTCGGAAACCGCCAACAGCACCCTCAGTAGAGAACATCCCGTCCCGGCCGTCGTCAGTACCTGCAACAAGAGAAAGGGAAGAAAAAAAACTGCAAAGAGAAAAAGAAAACGGTGTTTGTGAGTCTACATCCATTCTCAACTTAATTTCAACATCAATTCAAAGACTTTTCCTTCCAAAGGCCATAACGCCATTTTTCCTCACTTTTTGGGAAGAATTTTGCTTGAGAGCCAGCTTTTCTACTGGCAGTTAATCTCTGGAGTCTTAAAACTCGAGACATTTGGCACCAGTATTCCAAATGGCTATATTGCATTTTGGAAAGTAAGTCTTTGACTTCAACACCTACACATACAAAACACAGGGGCCCCACGATACAATAAAACACTAAGAAAAAAAAACCACATGGAACGAACTCAACTCGGAAACCGCCAACAGCACCCTCAGTAGAGAACATCCCGTCCCGGCCGTCGTCAGTACCTGCAACAAGAGAAAGGGAAGAAAAAAAACTGCAAAGAGAAAAAGAAAACGGTGTTTGTGAGTCTACATCCATTCTCAACTTAATTTCAACATCAATTCAAAGACTTTTCCTTCCAAAGGCCATAACGCCATTTTTCCTCACTTTTTGGGAAGAATTTTGCTTGAGAGCCAGCTTTTCTACTGGCAGTTAATCTCTGGAGTCTTAAAACTCGAGACATTTGGCACCAGTATTCCAAATGGCTATATTGCATTTTGGAAAGTAAGTCTTTGACTTCAACACCTACACATACAAAACACAGGGGCCCCACGATACAATAAAACACTAAGAAAAAAAAACACATGAAATTAAACATGGAACGAACTCAACTCGGAAACCGCCAACAGCACCCTCAGTAGAGAACATCCCGTCCCGGCCGTCGTCAGTACCTGCAACAAGAGAAAGGGAAGAAAAAAAACTGCAAAGAGAAAAAGAAAACGGTGTTTGTGAGTCTACATCCATTCTCAACTTAATTTCAACATCAATTCAAAGACTTTTCCTTCCAAAGGCCATAACGCCATTTTTCCTCACTTTTTGGGAAGAATTTTGCTTGAGAGCCAGCTTTTCTACTGGCAGTTAATCTCTGGAGTCTTAAAACTCGAGACATTTGGCACCAGTATTCCAAATGGCTATATTGCATTTTGGAAAGTAAGTCTTTGACTTCAACACCTACACATACAAAACACAGGGGCCCCACGATACAATAAAACACTAAGAAAAAAAAAACACATGAAATTAAACATGGAACGAACTCAACTCGGAAACCGCCAACAGCACCCTCAGTAGAGAACATCCCGTCCCGGCCGTCGTCAGTACCTGCAACAAGAGAAAGGGAAGAAAAAAACTGCAAAGAGAAAAAGAAAACGGTGTTTGTGAGTCTACATCCATTCTCAACTTAATTTCAACATCAATTCAAAGACTTTTCCTTCCAAAGGCCATAACGCCATTTTTCCTCACTTTTTGGGAAGAATTTTGCTTGAGAGCCAGCTTTTCTACTGGCAGTTAATCTCTGGAGTCTTAAAACTCGAGACATTTGGCACCAGTATTCCAAATGGCTATATTGCATTTTGGAAAGTAAGTCTTTGACTTCAACACCTACACATACAAAACACAGGGGCCCCACGATACAATAAAACACTAAGAAAAAAAAACACATGAAATTAAACATGGAACGAACTCAACTCGGAAACCGCCAACAGCACCCTCAGTAGAGAACATCCCGTCCCGGCCGTCGTCAGTACCTGCAACAAGAGAAAGGGAAGAAAAAAAACTGCAAAGAGAAAAAGAAAACGGTGTTTGTGAGTCTACATCCATTCTCAACTTAATTTCAACATCAATTCAAAGACTTTTCCTTCCAAAGGCCATAACGCCATTTTTCCTCACTTTTTGGGAAGAATTTTGCTTGAGAGCCAGCTTTTCTACTGGCAGTTAATCTCTGGAGTCTTAAAACTCGAGACATTTGGCACCAGTATTCCAAATGGCTATATTGCATTTTGGAAAGTAAGTCTTTGACTTCAACACCTACACATACAAAACACAGGGGCCCCACGATACAATAAAACACTAAGAAAAAAAAAACACATGAAATTAAACATGGAACGAACTCAACTCGGAAACCGCCAACAGCACCCTCAGTAGAGAACATCCCGTCCCGGCCGTCGTCAGTACCTGCAACAAGAGAAAGGGAAGAAAAAAAACTGCAAAGAGAAAAAGAAAACGGTGTTTGTGAGTCTACATCCATTCTCAACTTAATTTCAACATCAATTCAAAGACTTTTCCTTCCAAAGGCCATAACGCCATTTTTCCTCACTTTTTGGGAAGAATTTTGCTTGAGAGCCAGCTTTTCTACTGGCAGTTAATCTCTGGAGTCTTAAAACTCGAGACATTTGGCACCAGTATTCCAAATGGCTATATTGCATTTTGGAAAGTAAGTCTTTGACTTCAACACCTACACATACAAAACACAGGGGCCCCACGATACAATAAAACACTAAGAAAAAAAAACACATGAAATTAAACATGGAACGAACTCAACTCGGAAACCGCCAACAGCACCCTCAGTAGAGAACATCCCGTCCCGGCCGTCGTCAGTACCTGCAACAAGAGAAAGGGAAGAAAAAAAACTGCAAAGAGAAAAAGAAAACGGTGTTTGTGAGTCTACATCCATTCTCAACTTAATTTCAACATCAATTCAAAGACTTTTCCTTCCAAAGGCCATAACGCCATTTTTCCTCACTTTTTGGGAAGAATTTTGCTTGAGAGCCAGCTTTTCTACTGGCAGTTAATCTCTGGAGTCTTAAAACTCGAGACATTTGGCACCAGTATTCCAAATGGCTATATTGCATTTTGGAAAGTAAGTCTTTGACTTCAACACCTACACATACAAAACACAGGGGCCCCACGATACAATAAAACACTAAGAAAAAAAAACACATGAAATTAAACATGGAACGAACTCAACTCGGAAACCGCCAACAGCACCCTCAGTAGAGAACATCCCGTCCCGGCCGTCGTCAGTACCTGCAACAAGAGAAAGGGAAGAAAAAAAACTGCAAAGAGAAAAAGAAAACGGTGTTTGTGAGTCTACATCCATTCTCAACTTAATTTCAACATCAATTCAAAGACTTTTCCTTCCAAAGGCCATAACGCCATTTTTCCTCACTTTTTGGGAAGAATTTTGCTTGAGAGCCAGCTTTTCTACTGGCAGTTAATCTCTGGAGTCTTAAAACTCGAGACATTTGGCACCAGTATTCCAAATGGCTATATTGCATTTTGGAAAGTAAGTCTTTGACTTCAACACCTACACATACAAAACACAGGGGCCCCACGATACAATAAAACACTAAGAAAAAAAAAAAACACATGGAACGAACTCAACTCGGAAACCGCCAACAGCACCCTCAGTAGAGAACATCCCGTCCCGGCCGTCGTCAGTACCTGCAACAAGAGAAAGGGAAAAAAAAAACTGCAAAGAGAAAAAGAAAACGGTGTTTGTGAGTCTACATCCATTCTCAACTTAATTTCAACATCAATTCAAAGACTTTTCCTTCCAAAGGCCATAACGCCATTTTTCCTCACTTTTTGGGAAGAATTTTGCTTGAGAGCCAGCTTTTCTACTGGCAGTTAATCTCTGGAGTCTTAAAACTCGAGACATTTGGCACCAGTATTCCAAATGGCTATATTGCATTTTGGAAAGTAAGTCTTTGACTTCAACACCTACACATACAAAACACAGGGGCCCCACGATACAATAAAACACTAAGAAAAAAAAAAACATGAAATTAAACATGGAACGAACTCAACTCGGAAACCGCCAACAGCACCCTCAGTAGAGAACATCCCGTCCCGGCCGTCGTCAGTACCTGCAACAAGAGAAAGGGAAGAAAAAAAACTGCAAAGAGAAAAAGAAAACGGTGTTTGTGAGTCTACATCCATTCTCAACTTAATTTCAACATCAATTCAAAGACTTTTCCTTCCAAAGGCCATAACGCCATTTTTCCTCACTTTTTGGAAGAATTTTGCTTGAGAGCCAGCTTTTCTACTGGCAGTTAATCTCTGGAGTCTTAAAACTCGAGACATTTGGCACCAGTATTCCAAATGGCTATATTGCATTTTGGAAAGTAAGTCTTTGACTTCAACACCTACACATACAAAACACAGGGGCCCCACGATACAATAAAACACTAAGAAAAAAAAAACACATGAAATTAAACATGGAACGAACTCAACTCGGAAACCGCCAACAGCACCCTCAGTAGAGAACATCCCGTCCCGGCCGTCGTCAGTACCTGCAACAAGAGAAAGGGAAGAAAAAAAACTGCAAAGAGAAAAAGAAAACGGTGTTTGTGAGTCTACATCCATTCTCAACTTAATTTCAACATCAATTCAAAGACTTTTCCTTCCAAAGGCCATAACGCCATTTTTCCTCACTTTTTGGGAAGAATTTTGCTTGAGAGCCAGCTTTTCTACTGGCAGTTAATCTCTGGAGTCTTAAAACTCGAGACATTTGGCACCAGTATTCCAAATGGCTATATTGCATTTTGGAAAGTAAGTCTTTGACTTCAACACCTACACATACAAAACACAGGGGCCCCACGATACAATAAAACACTAAGAAAAAAAAAACACATGAAATTAAACATGGAACGAACTCAACTCGGAAACCGCCAACAGCACCCTCAGTAGAGAACATCCCGTCCCGGCCGTCGTCAGTACCTGCAACAAGAGAAAGGGAAGAAAAAAAACTGCAAAGAGAAAAAGAAAACGGTGTTTGTGAGTCTACATCCATTCTCAACTTAATTTCAACATCAATTCAAAGACTTTTCCTTCCAAAGGCCATAACGCCATTTTTCCTCACTTTTTGGGAAGAATTTTGCTTGAGAGCCAGCTTTTCTACTGGCAGTTAATCTCTGGAGTCTTAAAACTCGAGACATTTGGCACCAGTATTCCAAATGGCTATATTGCATTTTGGAAAGTAAGTCTTTGACTTCAACACCTACACATACAAAACACAGGGGCCCCACGATACAATAAAACACTAAGAAAAAAAAACACATGAAATTAAACATGGAACGAACTCAACTCGGAAACCGCCAACAGCACCCTCAGTAGAGAACATCCCGTCCCGGCCGTCGTCAGTACCTGCAACAAGAGAAAGGGAAGAAAAAAAAACTGCAAAGAGAAAAAGAAAACGGTGTTTGTGAGTCTACATCCATTCTCAACTTAATTTCAACATCAATTCAAAGACTTTTCCTTCCAAAGGCCATAACGCCATTTTTCCTCACTTTTTGGGAAGAATTTTGCTTGAGAGCCAGCTTTTCTACTGGCAGTTAATCTCTGGAGTCTTAAAACTCGAGACATTTGGCACCAGTATTCCAAATGGCTATATTGCATTTTGGAAAGTAAGTCTTTGACTTCAACACCTACACATACAAAACACAGGGGCCCCACGATACAATAAAACACTAAGAAAAAAAAAACACATGGAACGAACTCAACTCGGAAACCGCCAACAGCACCCTCAGTAGAGAACATCCCGTCCCGGCCGTCGTCAGTACCTGCAACAAGAGAAAGGGAAGAAAAAAAACTGCAAAGAGAAAAAGAAAACGGTGTTTGTGAGTCTACATCCATTCTCAACTTAATTTCAACATCAATTCAAAGACTTTTCCTTCCAAAGGCCATAACGCCATTTTTCCTCACTTTTTGGGAAGAATTTTGCTTGAGAGCCAGCTTTTCTACTGGCAGTTAATCTCTGGAGTCTTAAAACTCGAGACATTTGGCACCAGTATTCCAAATGGCTATATTGCATTTTGGAAAGTAAGTCTTTGACTTCAACACCTACACATACAAAACACAGGGGCCCCACGATACAATAAAACACTAAGAAAAAAAAAACACATGAAATTAAACATGGAACGAACTCAACTCGGAAACCGCCAACAGCACCCTCAGTAGAGAACATCCCGTCCCGGCCGTCGTCAGTACCTGCAACAAGAGAAAGGGAAGAAAAAAAACTGCAAAGAGAAAAAGAAAACGGTGTTTGTGAGTCTACATCCATTCTCAACTTAATTTCAACATCAATTCAAAGACTTTTCCTTCCAAAGGCCATAACGCCATTTTTCCTCACTTTTTGGGAAGAATTTTGCTTGAGAGCCAGCTTTTCTACTGGCAGTTAATCTCTGGAGTCTTAAAACTCGAGACATTTGGCACCAGTATTCCAAATGGCTATATTGCATTTTGGAAAGTAAGTCTTTGACTTCAACACCTACACATACAAAACACAGGGGCCCCACGATACAATAAAACACTAAAAAAAAAAAACACATGAAATTAAACATGGAACGAACTCAACTCGGAAACCGCCAACAGCACCCTCAGTAGAGAACATCCCGTCCCGGCCGTCGTCAGTACCTGCAACAAGAGAAAGGGAAGAAAAAAAAACTGCAAAGAGAAAAAGAAAACGGTGTTTGTGAGTCTACATCCATTCTCAACTTAATTTCAACATCAATTCAAAGACTTTTCCTTCCAAAGGCCATAACGCCATTTTTCCTCACTTTTTGGGAAGAATTTTGCTTGAGAGCCAGCTTTTCTACTGGCAGTTAATCTCTGGAGTCTTAAAACTCGAGACATTTGGCACCAGTATTCCAAATGGCTATATTGCATTTTGGAAAGTAAGTCTTTGACTTCAACACCTACACATACAAAACACAGGGGCCCCACGATACAATAAAAACTAAGAAAAAAAAACACAAAAAAACATGGAACGAACTCAACTCGGAAACCGCCAACAGCACCCTCAGTAGAGAACATCCCGTCCCGGCCGTCGTCAGTACCTGCAACAAGAGAAAGGGAAGAAAAAAAACTGCAAAGAGAAAAAGAAAACGGTGTTTGTGAGTCTACATCCATTCTCAACTTAATTTCAACATCAATTCAAAGACTTTTCCTTCCAAAGGCCATAACGCCATTTTTCCTCACTTTTTGGGAAGAATTTTGCTTGAGAGCCAGCTTTTCTACTGGCAGTTAATCTCTGGAGTCTTAAAACTCGAGACATTTGGCACCAGTATTCCAAATGGCTATATTGCATTTTGGAAAGTAAGTCTTTGACTTCAACACCTACACATACAAAACACAGGGGCCCCACGATACAATAAAACACTAAGAAAAAAAAAACACATGAAATTAAACATGGAACGAACTCAACTCGGAAACCGCCAACAGCACCCTCAGTAGAGAACATCCCGTCCGGCCGTCGTCAGTACCTGCAACAAGAGAAAGGGAAGAAAAAAAACTGCAAAGAGAAAAAGAAAACGGTGTTTGTGAGTCTACATCCATTCTCAACTTAATTTCAACATCAATTCAAAGACTTTTCCTTCCAAAGGCCATAACGCCATTTTTCCTCACTTTTTGGGAAGAATTTTGCTTGAGAGCCAGCTTTTCTACTGGCAGTTAATCTCTGGAGTCTTAAAACTCGAGACATTTGGCACCAGTATTCCAAATGGCTATATTGCATTTTGGAAAGTAAGTCTTTGACTTCAACACCTACACATACAAAACACAGGGGCCCCACGATACAATAAAACACTAAGAAAAAAAAAACACATGAAATTAAACATGGAACGAACTCAACTCGGAAACCGCCAACAGCACCCTCAGTAGAGAACATCCCGTCCCGGCCGTCGTCAGTACCTGCAACAAGAGAAAGGGAAGAAAAAAAACTGCAAAGAGAAAAAGAAAACGGTGTTTGTGAGTCTACATCCATTCTCAACTTAATTTCAACATCAATTCAAAGACTTTTCCTTCCAAAGGCCATAACGCCATTTTTCCTCACTTTTTGGGAAGAATTTTGCTTGAGAGCCAGCTTTTCTACTGGCAGTTAATCTCTGGAGTCTTAAAACTCGAGACATTTGGCACCAGTATTCCAAATGGCTATATTGCATTTTGGAAAGTAAGTCTTTGACTTCAACACCTACACATACAAAACACAGGGGCCCCACGATACAATAAAACACTAAGAAAAAAAAACACATGAAATTAAACATGGAACGAACTCAACTCGGAAACCGCCAACAGCACCCTCAGTAGAGAACATCCCGTCCCGGCCGTCGTCAGTACCTGCAACAAGAGAAAGGGAAGAAAAAAAACTGCAAAGAGAAAAAGAAAACGGTGTTTGTGAGTCTACATCCATTCTCAACTTAATTTCAACATCAATTCAAAGACTTTTCCTTCCAAAGGCCATAACGCCATTTTTCCTCACTTTTTGGGAAGAATTTTGCTTGAGAGCCAGCTTTTCTACTGGCAGTTAATCTCTGGAGTCTTAAAACTCGAGACATTTGGCACCAGTATTCCAAATGGCTATATTGCATTTTGGAAAGTAAGTCTTTGACTTCAACACCTACACATACAAAACACAGGGGCCCCACGATACAATAAAACACTAAGAAAAAAAAAAACACATGGAACGAACTCAACTCGGAAACCGCCAACAGCACCCTCAGTAGAGAACATCCCGTCCCGGCCGTCGTCAGTACCTGCAACAAGAGAAAGGAAAAAAAAAAACTGCAAAGAGAAAAAGAAAACGGTGTTTGTGAGTCTACATCCATTCTCAACTTAATTTCAACATCAATTCAAAGACTTTTCCTTCCAAAGGCCATAACGCCATTTTTCCTCACTTTTTGGGAAGAATTTTGCTTGAGAGCCAGCTTTTCTACTGGCAGTTAATCTCTGGAGTCTTAAAACTCGAGACATTTGGCACCAGTATTCCAAATGGCTATATTGCATTTTGGAAAGTAAGTCTTTGACTTCAACACCTACACATACAAAACACAGGGGCCCCACGATACAATAAAACACTAAGAAAAAAAAAACACATGAAATTAAACATGGAACGAACTCAACTCGGAAACCGCCAACAGCACCCTCAGTAGAGAACATCCCGTCCCGGCCGTCGTCAGTACCTGCAACAAGAGAAAGGGAAGAAAAAAAACTGCAAAGAGAAAAAGAAAACGGTGTTTGTGAGTCTACATCCATTCTCAACTTAATTTCAACATCAATTCAAAGACTTTTCCTTCCAAAGGCCATAACGCCATTTTTCCTCACTTTTGGGAAGAATTTTGCTTGAGAGCCAGCTTTTCTACTGGCAGTTAATCTCTGGAGTCTTAAAACTCGAGACATTTGGCACCAGTATTCCAAATGGCTATATTGCATTTTGGAAAGTAAGTCTTTGACTTCAACACCTACACATACAAAACACAGGGGCCCCACGATACAATAAAACACTAAGAAAAAAAAACACATGAAATTAAACATGGAACGAACTCAACTCGGAAACCGCCAACAGCACCCTCAGTAGAGAACATCCCGTCCCGGCCGTCGTCAGTACCTGCAACAAGAGAAAGGGAAGAAAAAAAACTGCAAAGAGAAAAAGAAAACGGTGTTTGTGAGTCTACATCCATTCTCAACTTAATTTCAACATCAATTCAAAGACTTTTCCTTCCAAAGGCCATAACGCCATTTTTCCTCACTTTTTGGGAAGAATTTTGCTTGAGAGCCAGCTTTTCTACTGGCAGTTAATCTCTGGAGTCTTAAAACTCGAGACATTTGGCACCAGTATTCCAAATGGCTATATTGCATTTTGGAAAGTAAGTCTTTGACTTCAACACCTACACATACAAAACACAGGGGCCCCACGATACAATAAAACACTAAGAAAAAAAAAAAAAAACATGGAACGAACTCAACTCGGAAACCGCCAACAGCACCCTCAGTAGAGAACATCCCGTCCCGGCCGTCGTCAGTACCTGCAACAAGAGAAAGGGAAAAAAAAAAACTGCAAAGAGAAAAAGAAAACGGTGTTTGTGAGTCTACATCCATTCTCAACTTAATTTCAACATCAATTCAAAGACTTTTCCTTCCAAAGGCCATAACGCCATTTTTCCTCACTTTTTGGGAAGAATTTTGCTTGAGAGCCAGCTTTTCTACTGGCAGTTAATCTCTGGAGTCTTAAAACTCGAGACATTTGGCACCAGTATTCCAAATGGCTATATTGCATTTTGGAAAGTAAGTCTTTGACTTCAACACCTACACATACAAAACACAGGGGCCCCACGATACAATAAAACACTAAGAAAAAAAAACACATGAAATTAAACATGGAACGAACTCAACTCGGAAACCGCCAACAGCACCCTCAGTAGAGAACATCCCGTCCCGGCCGTCGTCAGTACCTGCAACAAGAGAAAGGGAAGAAAAAAACTGCAAAGAGAAAAAGAAAACGGTGTTTGTGAGTCTACATCCATTCTCAACTTAATTTCAACATCAATTCAAAGACTTTTCCTTCCAAAGGCCATAACGCCATTTTTCCTCACTTTTTGGGAAGAATTTTGCTTGAGAGCCAGCTTTTCTACTGGCAGTTAATCTCTGGAGTCTTAAAACTCGAGACATTTGGCACCAGTATTCCAAATGGCTATATTGCATTTTGGAAAGTAAGTCTTTGACTTCAACACCTACACATACAAAACACAGGGGCCCCACGATACAATAAAACACTAAGAAAAAAAAAACACATGAAATTAAACATGGAACGAACTCAACTCGGAAACCGCCAACAGCACCCTCAGTAGAGAACATCCCGTCCCGGCCGTCGTCAGTACCTGCAACAAGAGAAAGGGAAGAAAAAAAACTGCAAAGAGAAAAAGAAAACGGTGTTTGTGAGTCTACATCCATTCTCAACTTAATTTCAACATCAATTCAAAGACTTTTCCTTCCAAAGGCCATAACGCCATTTTTCCTCACTTTTTGGGAAGAATTTTGCTTGAGAGCCAGCTTTTCTACTGGCAGTTAATCTCTGGAGTCTTAAAACTCGAGACATTTGGCACCAGTATTCCAAATGGCTATATTGCATTTTGGAAAGTAAGTCTTTGACTTCAACACCTACACATACAAAACACAGGGGCCCCACGATACAATAAAACACTAAGAAAAAAAAAAACACATGGAACGAACTCAACTCGGAAACCGCCAACAGCACCCTCAGTAGAGAACATCCCGTCCCGGCCGTCGTCAGTACCTGCAACAAGAGAAAGGGAAGAAAAAAAACTGCAAAGAGAAAAAGAAAACGGTGTTTGTGAGTCTACATCCATTCTCAACTTAATTTCAACATCAATTCAAAGACTTTTCCTTCCAAAGGCCATAACGCCATTTTTCCTCACTTTTTGGGAAGAATTTTGCTTGAGAGCCAGCTTTTCTACTGGCAGTTAATCTCTGGAGTCTTAAAACTCGAGACATTTGGCACCAGTATTCCAAATGGCTATATTGCATTTTGGAAAGTAAGTCTTTGACTTCAACACCTACACATACAAAACACAGGGGCCCCACGATACAATAAAACACTAAGAAAAAAAAACACATGAAATTAAACATGGAACGAACTCAACTCGGAAACCGCCAACAGCACCCTCAGTAGAGAACATCCCGTCCCGGCCGTCGTCAGTACCTGCAACAAGAGAAAGGGAAGAAAAAAAACTGCAAAGAGAAAAAGAAAACGGTGTTTGTGAGTCTACATCCATTCTCAACTTAATTTCAACATCAATTCAAAGACTTTTCCTTCCAAAGGCCATAACGCCATTTTTCCTCACTTTTTGGAAGAATTTTGCTTGAGAGCCAGCTTTTCTACTGGCAGTTAATCTCTGGAGTCTTAAAACTCGAGACATTTGGCACCAGTATTCCAAATGGCTATATTGCATTTTGGAAAGTAAGTCTTTGACTTCAACACCTACACATACAAAACACAGGGGCCCCACGATACAATAAAACACTAAGAAAAAAAAAAAAACATGGAACGAACTCAACTCGGAAACCGCCAACAGCACCCTCAGTAGAGAACATCCCGTCCCGGCCGTCGTCAGTACCTGCAACAAGAGAAAGGGAAAAAAAAAAACTGCAAAGAGAAAAAGAAAACGGTGTTTGTGAGTCTACATCCATTCTCAACTTAATTTCAACATCAATTCAAAGACTTTTCCTTCCAAAGGCCATAACGCCATTTTTCCTCACTTTTTGGGAAGAATTTTGCTTGAGAGCCAGCTTTTCTACTGGCAGTTAATCTCTGGAGTCTTAAAACTCGAGACATTTGGCACCAGTATTCCAAATGGCTATATTGCATTTTGGAAAGTAAGTCTTTGACTTCAACACCTACACATACAAAACACAGGGGCCCCACGATACAATAAAACACTAAGAAAAAAAACACATGAAATTAAACATGGAACGAACTCAACTCGGAAACCGCCAACAGCACCCTCAGTAGAGAACATCCCGTCCCGGCCGTCGTCAGTACCTGCAACAAGAGAAAGGGAAGAAAAAAAACTGCAAAGAGAAAAAGAAAACGGTGTTTGTGAGTCTACATCCATTCTCAACTTAATTTCAACATCAATTCAAAGACTTTTCCTTCCAAAGGCCATAACGCCATTTTTCCTCACTTTTTGGGAAGAATTTTGCTTGAGAGCCAGCTTTTCTACTGGCAGTTAATCTCTGGAGTCTTAAAACTCGAGACATTTGGCACCAGTATTCCAAATGGCTATATTGCATTTTGGAAAGTAAGTCTTTGACTTCAACACCTACACATACAAAACACAGGGGCCCCACGATACAATAAAACACTAAGAAAAAAAAAAAAACACATGGAACGAACTCAACTCGGAAACCGCCAACAGCACCCTCAGTAGAGAACATCCCGTCCCGGCCGTCGTCAGTACCTGCAACAAGAGAAAGGGAAGAAAAAAAACTGCAAAGAGAAAAAGAAAACGGTGTTTGTGAGTCTACATCCATTCTCAACTTAATTTCAACATCAATTCAAAGACTTTTCCTTCCAAAGGCCATAACGTCACTTTTTGGGAAGAATTTTGCTTGAGAGCCAGCTTTTCTACTGGCAGTTAATCTCTGGAGTCTTAAAACTCGAGACATTTGGCACCAGTATTCCAAATGGCTATATTGCATTTTGGAAAGTAAGTCTTTGACTTCAACACCTACACATACAAAACACAGGGGCCCCACGATACAATAAAACACTAAGAAAAAAAAAAAACACATGGAACGAACTCAACTCGGAAACCGCCAACAGCACCCTCAGTAGAGAACATCCCGTCCCGGCCGTCGTCAGTACCTGCAACAAGAGAAAGGGAAGAAAAAAACTGCAAAGAGAAAAAGAAAACGGTGTTTGTGAGTCTACATCCATTCTCAACTTAATTTCAACATCAATTCAAAGACTTTTCCTTCCAAAGGCCATAACGCCATTTTTCCTCACTTTTTGGGAAGAATTTTGCTTGAGAGCCAGCTTTTCTACTGGCAGTTAATCTCTGGAGTCTTAAAACTCGAGACATTTGGCACCAGTATTCCAAATGGCTATATTGCATTTTGGAAAGTAAGTCTTTGACTTCAACACCTACACATACAAAACACAGGGGCCCCACGATACAATAAAACACTAAGAAAAAAAAAACACATGAAATTAAACATGGAACGAACTCAACTCGGAAACCGCCAACAGCACCCTCAGTAGAGAACATCCCGTCCCGGCCGTCGTCAGTACCTGCAACAAGAGAAAGGGAAGAAAAAAAACTGCAAAGAGAAAAAGAAAACGGTGTTTGTGAGTCTACATCCATTCTCAACTTAATTTCAACATCAATTCAAAGACTTTTCCTTCCAAAGGCCATAACGCCATTTTTCCTCACTTTTTGGGAAGAATTTTGCTTGAGAGCCAGCTTTTCTACTGGCAGTTAATCTCTGGAGTCTTAAAACTCGAGACATTTGGCACCAGTATTCCAAATGGCTATATTGCATTTTGGAAAGTAAGTCTTTGACTTCAACACCTACACATACAAAACACAGGGGCCCCACGATACAATAAAACACTAAGAAAAAAAAACACATGAAATTAAACATGGAACGAACTCAACTCGGAAACCGCCAACAGCACCCTCAGTAGAGAACATCCCGTCCCGGCCGTCGTCAGTACCTGCAACAAGAGAAAGGGAAGAAAAAAAACTGCAAAGAGAAAAAGAAAACGGTGTTTGTGAGTCTACATCCATTCTCAACTTAATTTCAACATCAATTCAAAGACTTTTCCTTCCAAAGGCCATAACGCCATTTTTCCTCACTTTTTGGGAAGAATTTTGCTTGAGAGCCAGCTTTTCTACTGGCAGTTAATCTCTGGAGTCTTAAAACTCGAGACATTTGGCACCAGTATTCCAAATGGCTATATTGCATTTTGGAAAGTAAGTCTTTGACTTCAACACCTACACATACAAAACACAGGGGCCCCACGATACAATAAAACACTAAGAAAAAAAAAACACATGGAACGAACTCAACTCGGAAACCGCCAACAGCACCCTCAGTAGAGAACATCCCGTCCCGGCCGTCGTCAGTACCTGCAACAAGAGAAAGGGAAAAAAAAAACTGCAAAGAGAAAAAGAAAACGGTGTTTGTGAGTCTACATCCATTCTCAACTTAATTTCAACATCAATTCAAAGACTTTTCCTTCCAAAGGCCATAACGCCATTTTTCCTCACTTTTGGGAAGAATTTTGCTTGAGAGCCAGCTTTTCTACTGGCAGTTAATCTCTGGAGTCTTAAAACTCGAGACATTTGGCACCAGTATTCCAAATGGCTATATTGCATTTTGGAAAGTAAGTCTTTGACTTCAACACCTACACATACAAAACACAGGGGCCCCACGATACAATAAAACACTAAGAAAAAAAAACACATGAAATTAAACATGGAACGAACTCAACTCGGAAACCGCCAACAGCACCCTCAGTAGAGAACATCCCGTCCCGGCCGTCGTCAGTACCTGCAACAAGAGAAAGGGAAGAAAAAAAACTGCAAAGAGAAAAAGAAAACGGTGTTTGTGAGTCTACATCCATTCTCAACTTAATTTCAACATCAATTCAAAGACTTTTCCTTCCAAAGGCCATAACGCCATTTTTCCTCACTTTTTGGGAAGAATTTTGCTTGAGAGCCAGCTTTTCTACTGGCAGTTAATCTCTGGAGTCTTAAAACTCGAGACATTTGGCACCAGTATTCCAAATGGCTATATTGCATTTTGGAAAGTAAGTCTTTGACTTCAACACCTACACATACAAAACACAGGGGCCCCACGATACAATAAAACACTAAGAAAAAAAAACACATGAAATTAAACATGGAACGAACTCAACTCGGAAACCGCCAACAGCACCCTCAGTAGAGAACATCCCGTCCCGGCCGTCGTCAGTACCTGCAACAAGAGAAAGGGAAGAAAAAAAAACTGCAAAGAGAAAAAGAAAACGGTGTTTGTGAGTCTACATCCATTCTCAACTTAATTTCAACATCAATTCAAAGACTTTTCCTTCCAAAGGCCATAACGCCATTTTTCCTCACTTTTTGGGAAGAATTTTGCTTGAGAGCCAGCTTTTCTACTGGCAGTTAATCTCTGGAGTCTTAAAACTCGAGACATTTGGCACCAGTATTCCAAATGGCTATATTGCATTTTGGAAAGTAAGTCTTTGACTTCAACACCTACACATACAAAACACAGGGGCCCCACGATACAATAAAACACTAAAAAAAAAAAACACATGGAACGAACTCAACTCGGAAACCGCCAACAGCACCCTCAGTAGAGAACATCCCGTCCCGGCCGTCGTCAGTACCTGCAACAAGAGAAAGGGAAAAAAAAAAACTGCAAAGAGAAAAAGAAAACGGTGTTTGTGAGTCTACATCCATTCTCAACTTAATTTCAACATCAATTCAAAGACTTTTCCTTCCAAAGGCCATAACGCCATTTTTCCTCACTTTTTGGGAAGAATTTTGCTTGAGAGCCAGCTTTTCTACTGGCAGTTAATCTCTGGAGTCTTAAAACTCGAGACATTTGGCACCAGTATTCCAAATGGCTATATTGCATTTTGGAAAGTAAGTCTTTGACTTCAACACCTACACATACAAAACACAGGGGCCCCACGATACAATAAAACACTAAGAAAAAAAAAACACATGAAATTAAACATGGAACGAACTCAACTCGGAAACCGCCAACAGCACCCTCAGTAGAGAACATCCCGTCCCGGCCGTCGTCAGTACCTGCAACAAGAGAAAGGGAAGAAAAAAAACTGCAAAGAGAAAAAGAAAACGGTGTTTGTGAGTCTACATCCATTCTCAACTTAATTTCAACATCAATTCAAAGACTTTTCCTTCCAAAGGCCATAACGCCATTTTTCCTCACTTTTTGGGAAGAATTTTGCTTGAGAGCCAGCTTTTCTACTGGCAGTTAATCTCTGGAGTCTTAAAACTCGAGACATTTGGCACCAGTATTCCAAATGGCTATATTGCATTTTGGAAAGTAAGTCTTTGACTTCAACACCTACACATACAAAACACAGGGGCCCCACGATACAATAAAACACTAAGAAAAAAAAACACATGAAATTAAACATGGAACGAACTCAACTCGGAAACCGCCAACAGCACCCTCAGTAGAGAACATCCCGTCCCGGCCGTCGTCAGTACCTGCAACAAGAGAAAGGGAAGAAAAAAAACTGCAAAGAGAAAAAGAAAACGGTGTTTGTGAGTCTACATCCATTCTCAACTTAATTTCAACATCAATTCAAAGACTTTTCCTTCCAAAGGCCATAACGCCATTTTTCCTCACTTTTTGGGAAGAATTTTGCTTGAGAGCCAGCTTTTCTACTGGCAGTTAATCTCTGGAGTCTTAAAACTCGAGACATTTGGCACCAGTATTCCAAATGGCTATATTGCATTTTGGAAAGTAAGTCTTTGACTTCAACACCTACACATACAAAACACAGGGGCCCCACGATACAATAAAACACTAAGAAAAAAAAAAAACATGGAACGAACTCAACTCGGAAACCGCCAACAGCACCCTCAGTAGAGAACATCCCGTCCCGGCCGTCGTCAGTACCTGCAACAAGAGAAAGGGAAAAAAAAAACTGCAAAGAGAAAAAGAAAACGGTGTTTGTGAGTCTACATCCATTCTCAACTTAATTTCAACATCAATTCAAAGACTTTTCCTTCCAAAGGCCATAACGCCATTTTTCCTCACTTTTTGGGAAGAATTTTGCTTGAGAGCCAGCTTTTCTACTGGCAGTTAATCTCTGGAGTCTTAAAACTCGAGACATTTGGCACCAGTATTCCAAATGGCTATATTGCATTTTGGAAAGTAAGTCTTTGACTTCAACACCTACACATACAAAACACAGGGGCCCCACGATACAATAAAACACTAAGAAAAAAAAACACATGAAATTAAACATGGAACGAACTCAACTCGGAAACCGCCAACAGCACCCTCAGTAGAGAACATCCCGTCCCGGCCGTCGTCAGTACCTGCAACAAGAGAAAGGGAAGAAAAAAAACTGCAAAGAGAAAAAGAAAACGGTGTTTGTGAGTCTACATCCATTCTCAACTTAATTTCAACATCAATTCAAAGACTTTTCCTTCCAAAGGCCATAACGCCATTTTTCCTCACTTTTTGGGAAGAATTTTGCTTGAGAGCCAGCTTTTCTACTGGCAGTTAATCTCTGGAGTCTTAAAACTCGAGACATTTGGCACCAGTATTCCAAATGGCTATATTGCATTTTGGAAAGTAAGTCTTTGACTTCAACACTACACATACAAAACACAGGGGCCCCACGATACAATAAAACACTAAGAAAAAAAAACACATGGAACGAACTCAACTCGGAAACCGCCAACAGCACCCTCAGTAGAGAACATCCCGTCCCGGCCGTCGTCAGTACCTGCAACAAGAGAAAGGGAAAAAAAAAACTGCAAAGAGAAAAAGAAAACGGTGTTTGTGAGTCTACATCCATTCTCAACTTAATTTCAACATCAATTCAAAGACTTTTCCTTCCAAAGGCCATAACGCCATTTTTCCTCACTTTTTGGGAAGAATTTTGCTTGAGAGCCAGCTTTTCTACTGGCAGTTAATCTCTGGAGTCTTAAAACTCGAGACATTTGGCACCAGTATTCCAAATGGCTATATTGCATTTTGGAAAGTAAGTCTTTGACTTCAACACCTACACATACAAACACAGGGGCCCCACGATACAATAAAACACTAAGAAAAAAAAACACATGAAATTAAACATGGAACGAACTCAACTCGGAAACCGCCAACAGCACCCTCAGTAGAGAACATCCCGTCCCGGCCGTCGTCAGTACCTGCAACAAGAGAAAGGGAAGAAAAAAAACTGCAAAGAGAAAAAGAAAACGGTGTTTGTGAGTCTACATCCATTCTCAACTTAATTTCAACATCAATTCAAAGACTTTTCCTTCCAAAGGCCATAACGCCATTTTTCCTCACTTTTTGGGAAGAATTTTGCTTGAGAGCCAGCTTTTCTACTGGCAGTTAATCTCTGGAGTCTTAAAACTCGAGACATTTGGCACCAGTATTCCAAATGGCTATATTGCATTTTGGAAAGTAAGTCTTTGACTTCAACACCTACACATACAAAACACAGGGGCCCACGATACAATAAAACACTAAGAAAAAAAAAAAACATGGAACGAACTCAACTCGGAAACCGCCAACAGCACCCTCAGTAGAGAACATCCCGTCCCGGCCGTCGTCAGTACCTGCAACAAGAGAAAGGGAAAAAAAAACTGCAAAGAGAAAAAGAAAACGGTGTTTGTGAGTCTACATCCATTCTCAACTTAATTTCAACATCAATTCAAAGACTTTTCCTTCCAAAGGCCATAACGTCACTTTTTGGGAAGAATTTTGCTTGAGAGCCAGCTTTTCTACTGGCAGTTAATCTCTGGAGTCTTAAAACTCGAGACATTTGGCACCAGTATTCCAAATGGCTATATTGCATTTTGGAAAGTAAGTCTTTGACTTCAACACCTACACATACAAAACACAGGGGCCCCACGATACAATAAAACACTAAGAAAAAAAAAACACATGGAACGAACTCAACTCGGAAACCGCCAACAGCACCCTCAGTAGAGAACATCCCGTCCCGGCCGTCGTCAGTACCTGCAACAAGAGAAAGGGAAGAAAAAAACTGCAAAGAGAAAAAGAAAACGGTGTTTGTGAGTCTACATCCATTCTCAACTTAATTTCAACATCAATTCAAAGACTTTTCCTTCCAAAGGCCATAACGCCATTTTTCCTCACTTTTTGGGAAGAATTTTGCTTGAGAGCCAGCTTTTCTACTGGCAGTTAATCTCTGGAGTCTTAAAACTCGAGACATTTGGCACCAGTATTCCAAATGGCTATATTGCATTTTGGAAAGTAAGTCTTTGACTTCAACACCTACACATACAAAACACAGGGCCCCACGATACAATAAAACACTAAGAAAAAAAAAACACATGAAATTAAACATGGAACGAACTCAACTCGGAAACCGCCAACAGCACCCTCAGTAGAGAACATCCCGTCCCGGCCGTCGTCAGTACCTGCAACAAGAGAAAGGGAAGAAAAAAAACTGCAAAGAGAAAAAGAAAACGGTGTTTGTGAGTCTACATCCATTCTCAACTTAATTTCAACATCAATTCAAAGACTTTTCCTTCCAAAGGCCATAACGCCATTTTTCCTCACTTTTGGGAAGAATTTTGCTTGAGAGCCAGCTTTTCTACTGGCAGTTAATCTCTGGAGTCTTAAAACTCGAGACATTTGGCACCAGTATTCCAAATGGCTATATTGCATTTTGGAAAGTAAGTCTTTGACTTCAACACCTACACATACAAAACACAGGGGCCCCACGATACAATAAAACACTAAGAAAAAAAAAACAAAAAATGGAACGAACTCAACTCGGAAACCGCCAACAGCACCCTCAGTAGAGAACATCCCGTCCCGGCCGTCGTCAGTACCTGCAACAAGAGAAAGGGGAAAAAAAAACTGCAAAGAGAAAAAGAAAACGGTGTTTGTGAGTCTACATCCATTCTCAACTTAATTTCAACATCAATTCAAAGACTTTTCCTTCCAAAGGCCATAACGCCATTTTTCCTCACTTTTTGGGAAGAATTTTGCTTGAGAGCCAGCTTTTCTACTGGCAGTTAATCTCTGGAGTCTTAAAACTCGAGACATTTGGCACCAGTATTCCAAATGGCTATATTGCATTTTGGAAAGTAAGTCTTTGACTTCAACACCTACACATACAAAACACAGGGGCCCCACGATACAATAAAACACTAAGAAAAAAAAAACACATGAAATTAAACATGGAACGAACTCAACTCGGAAACCGCCAACAGCACCCTCAGTAGAGAACATCCCGTCCCGGCCGTCGTCAGTACCTGCAACAAGAGAAAGGGAAGAAAAAAAACTGCAAAGAGAAAAAGAAAACGGTGTTTGTGAGTCTACATCCATTCTCAACTTAATTTCAACATCAATTCAAAGACTTTTCCTTCCAAAGGCCATAACGCCATTTTTCCTCACTTTTTGGGAAGAATTTTGCTTGAGAGCCAGCTTTTCTACTGGCAGTTAATCTCTGGAGTCTTAAAACTCGAGACATTTGGCACCAGTATTCCAAATGGCTATATTGCATTTTGGAAAGTAAGTCTTTGACTTCAACACCTACACATACAAAACACAGGGGCCCCACGATACAATAAAACACTAAAAAAAAAAAAACACATGGAACGAACTCAACTCGGAAACCGCCAACAGCACCCTCAGTAGAGAACATCCCGTCCCGGCCGTCGTCAGTACCTGCAACAAGAGAAAGGGAAAAAAAAAACTGCAAAGAGAAAAAGAAAACGGTGTTTGTGAGTCTACATCCATTCTCAACTTAATTTCAACATCAATTCAAAGACTTTTCCTTCCAAAGGCCATAACGCCATTTTTCCTCACTTTTTGGGAAGAATTTTGCTTGAGAGCCAGCTTTTCTACTGGCAGTTAATCTCTGGAGTCTTAAAACTCGAGACATTTGGCACCAGTATTCCAAATGGCTATATTGCATTTTGGAAAGTAAGTCTTTGACTTCAACACCTACACATACAAAAACACAGGGGCCCCACGATACAATAAAACACTAAGAAAAAAAAACACATGAAATTAAACATGGAACGAACTCAACTCGGAAACCGCCAACAGCACCCTCAGTAGAGAACATCCCGTCCCGGCCGTCGTCAGTACCTGCAACAAGAGAAAGGGAAGAAAAAAAACTGCAAAGAGAAAAAGAAAACGGTGTTTGTGAGTCTACATCCATTCTCAACTTAATTTCAACATCAATTCAAAGACTTTCCTTCCAAAGGCCATAACGCCATTTTTCCTCACTTTTTGGGAAGAATTTTGCTTGAGAGCCAGCTTTTCTACTGGCAGTTAATCTCTGGAGTCTTAAAACTCGAGACATTTGGCACCAGTATTCCAAATGGCTATATTGCATTTTGGAAAGTAAGTCTTTGACTTCAACACCTACACATACAAAACACAGGGGCCCCACGATACAATAAAACACTAAGAAAAAAAAACACATGAAATTAAACATGGAACGAACTCAACTCGGAAACCGCCAACAGCACCCTCAGTAGAGAACATCCCGTCCCGGCCGTCGTCAGTACCTGCAACAAGAGAAAGGGAAGAAAAAAAACTGCAAAGAGAAAAAGAAAACGGTGTTTGTGAGTCTACATCCATTCTCAACTTAATTTCAACATCAATTCAAAGACTTTTCCTTCCAAAGGCCATAACGCCATTTTTCCTCACTTTTTGGGAAGAATTTTGCTTGAGAGCCAGCTTTTCTACTGGCAGTTAATCTCTGGAGTCTTAAAACTCGAGACATTTGGCACCAGTATTCCAAATGGCTATATTGCATTTTGGAAAGTAAGTCTTTGACTTCAACACCTACACATACAAAACACAGGGGCCCCACGATACAATAAAACACTAAGAAAAAAAAAACACATGAAATTAAACATGGAACGAACTCAACTCGGAAACCGCCAACAGCACCCTCAGTAGAGAACATCCCGTCCCGGCCGTCGTCAGTACCTGCAACAAGAGAAAGGGAAGAAAAAAAACTGCAAAGAGAAAAAGAAAACGGTGTTTGTGAGTCTACATCCATTCTCAACTTAATTTCAACATCAATTCAAAGACTTTTCCTTCCAAAGGCCATAACGCCATTTTTCCTCACTTTTGGGAAGAATTTTGCTTGAGAGCCAGCTTTTCTACTGGCAGTTAATCTCTGGAGTCTTAAAACTCGAGACATTTGGCACCAGTATTCCAAATGGCTATATTGCATTTTGGAAAGTAAGTCTTTGACTTCAACACCTACACATACAAAACACAGGGGCCCCACGATACAATAAAACACTAAGAAAAAAAAAACACATGAAATTAAACATGGAACGAACTCAACTCGGAAACCGCCAACAGCACCCTCAGTAGAGAACATCCCGTCCCGGCCGTCGTCAGTACCTGCAACAAGAGAAAGGGAAGAAAAAAAACTGCAAAGAGAAAAAGAAAACGGTGTTTGTGAGTCTACATCCATTCTCAACTTAATTTCAACATCAATTCAAAGACTTTTCCTTCCAAAGGCCATAACGCCATTTTCCTCACTTTTTGGGAAGAATTTTGCTGAGAGCCAGCTTTTCTACTGGCAGTTAATCTCTGGAGTCTTAAAACTCGAGACATTTGGCACCAGTATTCCAAATGGCTATATTGCATTTTGGAAAGTAAGTCTTTGACTTCAACACCTACACATACAAAACACAGGGGCCCCACGATACAATAAACACTAAGAAAAAAAAACACATGAAATTAAACATGGAACGAACTCAACTCGGAAACCGCCAACAGCACCCTCAGTAGAGAACATCCCGTCCCGGCCGTCGTCAGTACCTGCAACAAGAGAAAGGGAAGAAAAAAACTGCAAAGAGAAAAAGAAAACGGTGTTTGTGAGTCTACATCCATTCTCAACTTAATTTCAACATCAATTCAAAGACTTTTCCTTCCAAAGGCCATAACGCCATTTCCTCACTTTTTGGGAAGAATTTTGCTTGAGAGCCAGCTTTTCTACTGGCAGTTAATCTCTGGAGTCTTAAAACTCGAGACATTTGGCACCAGTATTCCAAATGGCTATATTGCATTTTGGAAAGTAAGTCTTTGACTTCAACACCTACACATACAAAACACAGGGGCCCACGATACAATAAAACACTAAGAAAAAAAAACACATGAAAAAACAAACTCAACTCGGAAACCGCCAACAGCACCCTCAGTAGAGAACATCCCGTCCCGCCGTCGTCAGTACCTGCAACAAGAGAAAGGGAAAAAAAAAAACTGCAAAGAGAAAAAGAAAACGGTGTTTGTGAGTCTACATCCATTCTCAACTTAATTTCAACATCAATTCAAAGACTTTTCCTTCCAAAGGCCATAACGCCATTTTTCCTCACTTTTTGGAAGAATTTTGCTTGAGAGCCAGCTTTTCTACTGGCAGTTAATCTCTGGAGTCTTAAAACTCGAGACATTTGGCACCAGTATTCAAATGGCTATATTGCATTTTGGAAAGTAAGTCTTTGACTTCAACACCTACACATACAAAACACAGGGGCCCCACGATACAATAAAACTAAGAAAAAAAAAAACATGAAATTAAACATGGAACGAACTCAACTCGGAAACCGCCAACAGCACCCTCAGTAGAGAACATCCCGTCCCGGCCGTCGTCAGTACCTGCAACAAGAGAAAGGGAAGAAAAAAAACTGCAAAGAGAAAAAGAAAACGGTGTTTGTGAGTCTACATCCATTCTCAACTTAATTTCAACATCAATTCAAAGACTTTTCCTTCCAAAGGCCATAACGCCATTTTTCCTCACTTTTTGGGAAGAATTTTGCTTGAGAGCCAGCTTTTCTACTGGCAGTTAATCTCTGGAGTCTTAAAACTCGAGACATTTGGCACCAGTATTCCAAATGGCTATATTGCATTTTGGAAAGTAAGTCTTTGACTTCAACACCTACACATACAAAACACAGGGGCCCCACGATACAATAAAACACTAAGAAAAAAAACACATGAAATTAACTGGAACAACTCGGAACCGCCAACAGCACCCTCAGTAGAGAACATCCCGTCCCGGCCGTCGTCAGTACCTGCAACAAGAGAAAGGGAAGAAAAAAAACTGCAAAGAGAAAAAGAAAACGGTGTTTGTGAGTCTACATCCATTCTCAACTTAATTTCAACATCAATTCAAAGACTTTTCCTTCCAAAGGCCATAACGCCATCACTTTTTGGGAAGAATTTTGCTTGAGAGCCAGCTTTTCTACTGGCAGTTAATCTCTGGAGTCTTAAAACTCGAGACATTTGGCACCAGTATTCCAAATGGCTATATTGCATTTTGGAAAGTAAGTCTTTGACTTCAACAACCTACACATACAAAACACAGGGGCCCCACGATACAATAAAACACTAAGAAAAAAAAAACACATGGAACGAACTCAACTCGGAAACCGCCAACAGCACCCTCAGTAGAGAACATCCCGTCCCGGCCGTCGTCAGTACCTGCAACAAGAGAAAGGGAAGAAAAAAAACTGCAAAGAGAAAAAGAAAACGTGTTTGTGAGTCTACATCCATTCTCAACTTAATTTCAACATCAATTCAAAGACTTTTCCTTCCAAAGGCATAACGCCATTTTTCCTCACTTTTTGGAAGAATTTTGCTTGAGAGCAGCTTTTCTACTGGCAGTTAATCTCTGGAGTCTTAAAACTCGAGACATTTGGCACCAGTATTCCAAATGGCTATATTGCATTTTGGAAAGTAAGTCTTTGACTTCAACACCTACACATACAAAACACAGGGGCCCCACGATACAATAAAACACTAAGAAAAAAAAAACACATGAAATTAAACATGGAACGAACTCAACTCGGAAACCGCCAACAGCACCCTCAGTAGAGAACATCCCGTCCCGGCCGTCGTCAGTACCTGCAACAAGAGAAGGGAAGAAAAAAAACTGCAAAGAGAAAAAAAAACGGTGTTTGTGAGTCTACATCCATTCTCAACTTAATTTCAACATCATTCAAAGACTTTTCCTTCCAAAGGCCATAACGCCATTTTTCCTCACTTTTTGGGAAGAATTTTGCTTGAGAGCCAGCTTTTCTACTGGCAGTTAATCTCTGGAGTCTTAAAACTCGAGACATTTGGCACCAGTATTCCAAATGGCTATATTGCATTTTGGAAAGTAAGTCTTTGACTTCAACACCTACACATACAAAACACAGGGGCCCCACGATACAATAAAACACTAAGAAAAAAAACATGAAATGGAACGAACTCAACTCGGAACCGCCAACAGCACCCTCAGTAGAGAACATCCCGTCCCGGCCGTCGTCAGTACCTGCAACAAGAGAAAGGGAGAAAAAAAACTGCAAAGAGAAAAAGAAAACGGTGTTTGTGAGTCTACATCCATTCTCAACTTAATTTCAACATCAATTCAAAGTTTTTTCCTTCCAAAGGCCATAACGTCACTTTTTGGGAAGAATTTTGCTTGAGAGCCAGCTTTTCTACTGGCAGTTAATCTCTGGAGTCTTAAAACTCGAGACATTGGCACCAGTATTCCAAATGGCTATATTGCATTTTGGAAAGTAAGTCTTTGACTTCAACACCTACACATACAAAACACAGGGGCCCCACGATACAATAAAACACTAAGAAAAAAAAAAACATCATGGAACGAACTCAACTCGGAAACCGCCAACAGCACCCTCAGTAGAGAACATCCCGTCCCGGCCGTCGTCAGTACCTGCAACAAGAGAAAGGGAAGAAAAAAAACTGCAAAGAGAAAAAGAAAACGGTGTTTGTGAGTCTACATCCATTCTCAACTTTAATTTCAACATCAATTCAAAGACTTTTCCTTCCAAGGGCATAACGCCATTTTCCCCCACTTTTTGGAAGAATTTTGCTTGAGAGCCAGCTTTTCTACTGGCAGTTAATCTCTGGAGTCTTAAAACTCGAGACATTTGGCACCAGTATTCCAAATGGCTATATTGCATTTTGAAAGTAAGTCTTTGACTTCA
>NW_024037052.1:2028164-2161332 GCF_015706575.1 Patiria miniata
CAGCAAGCCCATTCAAATGCAGGAAGCGCATCAAACAGAGACGTTTTGCAAGGAGAAACATTACTCATTTACCTGTGGGAGATGAATGGCTGCACTTGGACGACCTTACTTCTGTGCCCTTCATCTTCAATCTGCACACACAGAAAAGAGAACTGGGAAGAAACAAAAGTGTTAGTGAAATGTCAAAACTCTGCATCTTTGAACATTCAACGAAGACGAACGGAACTGAAACGGGGTGAACACAGTGGGCCCGGACAAATAGGGAGACGAAACAGACAGACATGAACAGAACGCACAAAACAGCCGGCATACCCCCCCACACCCTTTCACAACGGTCGTCCTGGGGCTAAGACCTGCAAAGAGGACATATCTCCATCCCAAGCTGGAGATATGATCCCAATTTCAGACCAAAGACCCAGGCAGGGGGCTTCCACCGCCGGTGACACACAAGTTTCACCTCCCCCTTACCCCCCCCCTTCCCTCCCCGATAGACGTCACACGGAAAAAGGTTACAGTTACTTAACCAAAACTTCGATGAAAACCGGCGTCTTCTCTCTTCGCAGCATTCAAAAGCTCCCTGTGGCAGAAAAAAAGAGCGCAGTATACATTGTAAATTCAATATCCAAATTTTCTGACATCACGTCCTGTCATCAAACTCCAATACATTTCCATTTTATCAACAAGTACTGTATGTCCAACTTGCCATCTCAAACTCCAAAGATATACCCCAAGGTCTACCTCCACGTTAAAAATCCAGCAAGCCCATTCAAATGCAAGGAAGCGCATCAAAACAGAGACGTTTTGCAAGGAGAAACATTACTCATTTACCTGTGGGAGATGAATGCTGCACTTGGACGACCTTACTTTCTGTGCCCTTCATCTTCAATCTGCACACACAGAAAAGAGAAACTGGGAAGAAACAAAAGTGTTAGTGAAATGTCAAAACTCTGCATCTTTGAACATTCAACGAAGACGAAACGGAACTGAAACAAGGGTGAACACAGTGGGCCCGGACAATAGGGAGACGAAAACAGACAGACATGAACAGAACGCAACAAAACAGCCGGCAACCCACCACAACACACTTCCACACAACGGTCGTCCTGGGGCTAAGACCTGCAAAGAGGACATATCTCCATCCCAAGCTGGAGATATGATCCCATTTCAGACCAAAGACCCAGGCAGGGGTAGCTTCCCCGCCGGTGACACAAGTTTCCCCTCCCCCTTACCCCCCCCCCCCCTTCCCTCCCCGATAGACGTCACACGGAAAAAAGGTTACAGTTACTTAACAAAAACTTCGATGAAAACCGGCGTCTTCTCTCTTCGCAGCATTCAAAAGCTCCCTGTGGCAGAAAAAAGAGCAAGTATACATTGTAAATTCAATATCCAAATTTTCTGACATCACGTCCTGTCATCAAACCTCCAATACATTTCCATTTTATCAAACAAGTACTGTATGTCCAACTTGCCATCTCAAACTCCAAAGATATACCCCAAGGTCTACCTCCACGTTAAAATCCAGCAAGCCCATTCAAATGCAAGGAAGCGCATCAAAACAGAGACGTTTTGCAAGGAGAAACATTACTCATTTACCTGTGGGAGATGAATGCTGCACTTGGACGACCTTACTTCTGTGCCCTTCATCTTCAATCTGCACACACAGAAAAGAGAAACTGGGAAGAAACAAAAAGTGTTAGTGAAATGTCAAAACTCTGCATCTTTGAACATTCAACGAAGACGAACGGAACTGAAACAAGGGGAACACAGTGGGCCCGGACAAATAGGGAGACGAAACAGACAGACATGAACAGAACGCAACAAAACAGCCGGCAACCCACCACACAACACTTTCACAACGGTCGTCCTGGGGCTAAGACCTGCAAAGAGGACATATCTCCATCCCAAGCTGGAGATATGATCCCAATTTCAGACCAAAGACCCAGGCAGGGGTAGCTTCCACCGCCGGTGACACAAGTTTCACCTCCCCCCTTACCCCCCCCCCCTTCCTCCCCGATAGACGTCACACGGAAAAAAGGTTACAGTTACTTAACAAAAACTTCGATGAAAACCGGCGTCTTCTCTCTTCGCAGCATTCAAAAGCTCCCTGTGGCAGAAAAAAAGAGCAAGTATACATTGTAAATTCAATATCCAAATTTTCTGACATCACGTCCTGTCATCAAACCTCCATACATTTCCATTTTATCAACAAGTACTGTATGTCCAACTTGCCATCTCAAACTCCAAAGATATACCCCAAGGTCTACCTCCACGTTAAAATCCAGCAAGCCCATTCAAATGCAAGGAAGCGCATCAAAACAGAGACGTTTTGCAAGGAGAAACATTACTCATTTACCTGTGGGAGATGAATGCTGCACTTGGACGACCTTACTTCTGTGCCCTTCATCTTCAATCTGCACACACAGAAAAGAGAAAACTGGGAAGAAACAAAAAGTGTTAGTGAATGTCAAAACTCTGCATCTTTGAACATTCAACGAAGACGAAACGGAACTGAAACAAGGGGTGAACACAGTGGGCCCGGACAAATAGGGAGACGAAACAGACAGACATGAACAGAACGCACAAAACAGCCGGCAACCCACCACACACACTTTCACAACGGTCGTCCTGGGGCTAAGACCTGCAAAGAGGACATATCTCCATCCCAAGCTGGAGATATGATCCCAATTTCAGACCAAAGACCCAGGCAGGGGTAGCTTCCACCGCCGGTGACACAAGTTTCACCTCCCCCTTACCCCCCCCCCCTTCCCTCCCCGATAGACGTCACACGGAAAAAAGGTTACAGTTACTTAACAAAAACTTCGATGAAAACCGGCGTCTTCTCTCTTCGCAGCATTCAAAAGCTCCCTGTGGCAGAAAAAAAGAGCAAGTATACATTGTAAATTCAATATCCAAATTTTCTGACATCACGTCCTGTCATCAAACCTCCAATACATTTCCATTTTATCAACAAGTACTGTATGTCCAACTTGCCATCTCAAACTCCAAAGATATACCCCAAGGTCTACCTCCACGTTAAAATCCAGCAAGCCCATTCAAATGCAAGGAAGCGCATCAAAACAGAGACGTTTTGCAAGGAGAAACATTACTCATTTACCTGTGGGAGATGAATGCTGCACTTGGACGACCTTACTTCTGTGCCCTTCATCTTCAATCTGCACACACAGAAAAGAGAAAACTGGGAAGAAACAAAAAGTGTTAGTGAAATGTCAAAACTCTGCATCTTTGAACATTCAACGAAGACGAACGGAACTGAAAACAAGGGGTGAACACAGTGGGCCCGGACAAATAGGGAGACGAAACAGACAGACATGAACAGAACGCAACAAAACAGCCGCAACCCACCACACACACTTTCACAACGGTCGTCCTGGGGCTAAGACCTGCAAAGAGGACATATCTCCATCCCAAGCTGGAGATATGATCCCAATTTCAGACCAAAGACCCAGGCAGGGGTAGCTTCCACCGCCGGTGACACAAGTTTCACCTCCCCTTACCCCCCCCCCCCCTTCCCCCCCCTTCCCTCCCCCGATAGACGTCACACGGAAAAAAGGTTACAGTTACTTAACAAAAACTTCGATGAAACCGGCGTCTTCTCTCTTCGCAGCATTCAAAAGCTCCCTGTGGCAGAAAAAAGAGCAAGTATACATTGTAAATTCAATATCCAAATTTTCTGACATCACGTCCTGTCATCAAACCTCCAATACATTTCCATTTTATCAACAAGTACTGTATGTCCAACTTGCCATCTCAAACTCCAAAGATATACCCCAAGGTCTACCTCCACGTTAAAATCCAGCAAGCCCATTCAAATGCAAGGAAGCGCATCAAAACAGAGACGTTTTGCAAGGAGAAACATTACTCATTTACCTGTGGAGATGAATGCTGCACTTGGACGACCTTACTTCTGTGCCCTTCATCTTCAATCTGCACACACAGAAAAGAGAAAACTGGGAAGAAACAAAAAGTGTTAGTGAAATGTCAAAACTCTGCATCTTTGAACATTCAACGAAGACGAACGGAACTGAAACAAGGGGTGAACACAGTGGGCCCGGACAAATAGGGAGACGAAACAGACAGACATGAACAGAACGCAACAAAACAGCCGGCAACCCACCACACACACTTTCACAACGGTCGTCCTGGGGCTAAGACCTGCAAAGAGGACATATCTCCATCCCAAGCTGGAGATATGATCCCAATTTCAGACCAAAGACCCAGGCAGGGGTAGCTTCCACCGCCGGTGACACAAGTTTCACCTCCCCCTTACCCCCCCCCTTCCCCTCCCCGATAGACGTCACACGGAAAAAGGTTACAGTTACTTAACAAAAACTTCGATGAAAACCGGCGTCTTCTCTCTTCGCAGCATTCAAAAGCTCCCTGTGGCAGAAAAAGAGAGCAGTATACATTGTAATTCAATATCCAAATTTTCTGACATCACGTCCTGTCATCAAACCTCCAATACATTTCCATTTTATCAACAAGTACTGTATGTCCAACTTGCCATCTCAAACTCCAAAGATATACCCCAAGGTCTACCTCCACGTTAAAATCCAGCAAGCCCATTCAAATGCAAGGAAGCGCATCAAAACAGAGACGTTTTGCAAGGAGAACATTACTCATTTACCTGTGGGAGATGAATGCTGCACTTGGACGACCTTACTTCTGTGCCCTTCATCTTCAATCTGCACACACAGAAAAGAGAAAACTGGGAAGAAACAAAAAGTGTTTAGTGAAATGTCAAAACTCTGCATCTTTGAACATTCAACGAAGACGAACGGAACTGAAACAAGGGGTGAACACAGTGGCCCGGACAAATAGGGAGACGAAACAGACAGACATGAACAGAACGCAACAAAACAGCCGGCAACCCACCACACACACACTTTCACAACGGTCGTCCTGGGGCTAAGACCTGCAAAGAGGACATATCTCCATCCCAAGCTGGAGATATGATCCCAATTTCAGACCAAAGACCCAGGCAGGGGTAGCTTCCACCGCCGGTGACACAAGTTTCACCTCCCCCTTACCCCCCCCCCCTTCCCTCCCCGATAGACGTCACACGGAAAAAAGGTTACAGTTACTTAACAAAAACTTCGATGAAAACCGGCGTCTTCTCTCTTCGCAGCATTCAAAAGCTCCCTGTGGCAGAAAAAAAGAGCAAGTATACATTGTAAATTCAATATCCAAATTTTCTGACATCACGTCCTGTCATCAAACCTCCAATACATTTCCATTTTATCAACAAGTACTGTATGTCCAACTTGCCATCTCAAACTCCAAAGATATACCCCAAGGTCTACCTCCACGTTAAAATCCAGCAAGCCCATTCAAATGCAAGGAAGCGCATCAAAACAGAGACGTTTTGCAAGGAGAAACATTACTCATTTACCTGTGGGAGATGAATGCTGCACTTGGACGACCTTACTTCTGTGCCCTTCATCTTCAATCTGCACACACAGAAAAGAGAAAACTGGGAAGAAACAAAAAGTGTTAGTGAAATGTCAAAACTCTGCATCTTTGAACATTCAACGAAGACGAACGGAACTGAAACAAGGGGTGAACACAGTGGGCCCGGACAAATAGGGAGACGAAACAGACAGACATGAACAGAACGCAACAAAACAGCCGGCAACCCACCACACCACACTTTCACAACGGTCGTCCTGGGGCTAAGACCTGCAAAGAGGACATATCTCCATCCCAAGCTGGAGATATGATCCCAATTTCAGACCAAAGACCCAGGCAGGGGTAGCTTCCACCGCCGGTGACACAAGTTTCACCTCCCCTTACCCCCCCCCCCCTTCCCTCCCCGATAGACGTCACACGGAAAAAAGGTTACAGTTACTTAACAAAAACTTCGATGAAAACCGGCGTCTTCTCTCTTCGCAGCATTCAAAAGCTCCCTGTGGCAGAAAAAAGAGCAAGTATACATTGTAAATTCAATATCCAAATTTTCTGACATCACGTCCTGTCATCAAACCTCCAATACATTTCCATTTTATCAACAAGTACTGTATGTCCAACTTGCCATCTCAAACTCCAAAGATATACCCCAAGGTCTACCTCCACGTTAAAATCCAGCAAGCCCATTCAAATGCAAGGAAGCGCATCAAAACAGAGACGTTTTGCAAGGAGAAACATTACTCATTTACCTGTGGGAGATGAATGCTGCACTTGGACGACCTTACTTCTGTGCCCTTCATCTTCAATCTGCACACACAGAAAAGAGAAAACTGGGAAGAAACAAAAGTGTTAGTGAAATGTCAAAACTCTGCATCTTTGAACATTCAACGAAGACGAACGGAACTGAAACAAGGGGTGAACACAGTGGGCCCGGACAAATAGGGAGACGAAACAGACAGACATGAACAGAACGCAACAAAACAGCCGGCAACCCACCACACACACTTTCACAACGGTCGTCCTGGGGCTAAGACCTGCAAAGAGGACATATCTCCATCCCAAGCTGGAGATATGATCCCAATTTCAGACCAAAGACCCAGGCAGGGGTAGCTTCCACCGCCGGTGACACAAGTTTCACCTCCCCCTTACCCCCCCCCCTTCCTCCCCGATAGACGTCACACGGAAAAAGGTTACAGTTACTTAACAAAAACTTCGATGAAAACCGGCGTCTTCTCTCTTCGCAGCATTCAAAAGCTCCCTGTGGCAGAAAAAAAGAGCAAGTATACATTGTAAATTCAATATCCAATTTTCTGACATCACGTCCTGTCATCAAACCTCCAATACATTTCCATTTTATCAACAAGTACTGTATGTCCAACTTGCCATCTCAAACTCCAAAGATATACCCCAAGGTCTACCTCCACGTTAAAATCCAGCAAGCCCATTCAAATGCAAGGAAGCGCATCAAAACAGAGACGTTTTGCAAGGAGAAACATTACTCATTTACCTGTGGGAGATGAATGCTGCACTTGGACGACCTTACTTCTGTGCCCTTCATCTTCAATCTGCACACACAGAAAAGAGAAAACTGGGAAGAAACAAAAAGTGTTAGTGAAATGTCAAAACTCTGCATCTTTGAACATTCAACGAAGACGAACGGAACTGAAACAAGGGGTGAACACAGTGGGCCCGGACAAATAGGGAGACGAAACAGACAGACATGAACAGAACGCAACAAAACAGCCGGCAACCCACCACACACACTTTCACAACGGTCGTCCTGGGCTAAGACCTGCAAAGAGGACATATCTCCATCCCAAGCTGGAGATATGATCCCAATTTCAGACCAAAGACCCAGGCAGGGGTAGCTTCCACCGCCGGTGACACAAGTTTCACCTCCCCCTTACCCCCCCCCCCCTCCCTCCCCGATAGACGTCACACGGAAAAAAGGTTACAGTTACTTAACAAAAACTTCGATGAAAACCGGCGTCTTCTCTCTTCGCAGCATTCAAAAGCTCCCTGTGGCAGAAAAAAAGAGCAAGTATACATTGTAAATTCAATATCCAAATTTTCTGACATCACGTCCTGTCATCAAACCTCCAATACATTTCCATTTTATCAACAAGTACTGTATGTCCAACTTGCCATCTCAAACTCCAAAGATATACCCCAAGGTCTACCTCCACGTTAAAATCCAGCAAGCCCATTCAAATGCAAGGAAGCGCATCAAAACAGAGACGTTTTGCAAGGAGAAACATTACTCATTTACCTGTGGGAGATGAATGCTGCACTTGGACGACCTTACTTCTGTGCCCTTCATCTTCAATCTGCACACACAGAAAAGAGAAAACTGGGAAGAAACAAAAAGTGTTAGTGAAATGTCAAAACTCTGCATCTTTGAACATTCAACGAAGACGAACGGAACTGAAACAAGGGGTGAACACAGTGGGCCCGGACAAATAGGGAGACGAAACAGACAGACATGAACAGAACGCAACAAAACAGCCGGCAACCCACCACACACACTTTCACAACGGTCGTCCTGGGGCTAAGACCTGCAAAGAGGACATATCTCCATCCCAAGCTGGAGATATGATCCCAATTTCAGACCAAAGACCCAGGCAGGGGTAGCTTCCACCGCCGGTGACACAAGTTTCACCTCCCCCTTACCCCCCCCCTTTCCCTCCCCGATAGACGTCACACGGAAAAAGGTTACAGTTACTTACAAAAACTTCGATGAAAACCGGCGTCTTCTCTCTTCGCAGCATTCAAAAGCTCCCTGTGGCAGAAAAAAAGAGCAAGTATACATTGTAAATTCAATATCCAAATTTTCTGACATCACGTCCTGTCATCAAACCTCCAATACATTTCCATTTTATCAACAAGTACTGTATGTCCAACTTGCCATCTCAAACTCCAAAGATATACCCCAAGGTCTACCTCCACGTTAAAATCCAGCAAGCCCATTCAAATGCAAGGAAGCGCATCAAAACAGAGACGTTTTGCAAGGAGAAACATTACTCATTTACCTGTGGGAGATGAATGCTGCACTTGGACGACCTTACTTCTGTGCCCTTCATCTTCAATCTGCACACACAGAAAAGAGAAAACTGGGAAGAAACAAAAAGTGTTAGTGAAATGTCAAAACTCTGCATCTTTGAACATTCAACGAAGACGAACGGAACTGAAACAAGGGGTGAACACAGTGGGCCCGGACAAATAGGGAGACGAAACAGACAGACATGAACAGAACGCAACAAAACAGCCGGCAACCCACCACACACACTTTCACAACGGTCGTCCTGGGGCTAAGACCTGCAAAGAGGACATATCTCCATCCCAAGCTGGAGATATGATCCCAATTTCAGACCAAAGACCCAGGCAGGGGTAGCTTCCACCGCCGGTGACACAAGTTTCACCTCCCCCTTACCCCCCCCCCTTCCCTCCCCGATAGACGTCACACGGAAAAAAGTTACAGTTACTTAACAAAAACTTCGATGAAAACCGGCGTCTTCTCTCTTCGCAGCATTCAAAAGCTCCCTGTGGCAGAAAAAAAGAGCAAGTATACATTGTAAATTCAATATCCAAATTTTCTGACATCACGTCCTGTCATCAAACCTCCAATACATTTCCATTTTATCAACAAGTACTGTATGTCCAACTTGCCATCTCAAACTCCAAAGATATACCCCAAGGTCTACCTCCACGTTAAAATCCAGCAAGCCCATTCAAATGCAAGGAAGCGCATCAAAACAGAGACGTTTTGCAAGGAGAAACATTACTCATTTACCTGTGGGAGATGAATGCTGCACTTGGACGACCTTACTTCTGTGCCCTTCATCTTCAATCTGCACACACAGAAAAGAGAAAACTGGGAAGAAACAAAAGTGTTAGTGAAATGTCAAAACTCTGCATCTTTGAACATTCAACGAAGACGAACGGAACTGAAACAAGGGGTGAACACAGTGGGCCCGGACAAATAGGGAGACGAAACAGACAGACATGAACAGAACGCAACAAAACAGCCGGCAACCCACCACACACACTTTCACAACGGTCGTCCTGGGGCTAAGACCTGCAAAGAGGACATATCTCCATCCCAAGCTGGAGATATGATCCCAATTTCAGACCAAAGACCCAGCAGGGGTAGCTTCCACCGCCGGTGACACAAGTTTCACCTCCCCCTTACCCCCCCCCCTTACCCCCCCCCCTTCCCTCCCCGATAGACGTCACACGGAAAAAAGGTTACAGTTACTTAACAAAAACTTCGATGAAAACCGGCGTCTTCTCTCTTCGCAGCATTCAAAAGCTCCCTGTGGCAGAAAAAAAGAGCAAGTATACATTGTAAATTCAATATCCAAATTTTCTGACATCACGTCCTGTCATCAAACCTCCAATACATTTCCATTTTATCAACAAGTACTGTATGTCCAACTTGCCATCTCAAACTCCAAAGATATACCCCAAGGTCTACCTCCACGTTAAAATCCAGCAAGCCCATTCAAATGCAAGGAAGCGCATCAAAACAGAGACGTTTTGCAAGGAGAAACATTACTCATTTACCTGTGGGAGATGAATGCTGCACTTGGACGACCTTACTTCTGTGCCCTTCATCTTCAATCTGCACACACAGAAAAGAGAAAACTGGGAAGAAACAAAAAGTGTTAGTGAAATGTCAAAACTCTGCATCTTTGAACATTCAACGAAGACGAACGGAACTGAAACAAGGGGTGAACACAGTGGGCCCGGACAAATAGGGAGACGAAACAGACAGACATGAACAGAACGCAACAAAACAGCCGGCAACCCACCACACACACTTTCACAACGGTCGTCCTGGGGCTAAGACCTGCAAAGAGGACATATCTCCATCCCAAGCTGGAGATATGATCCCAATTTCAGACCAAAGACCCAGGCAGGGGTAGCTTCCACCGCCGGTGACACAAGTTTCACCTCCCCCTTACCCCCCCCCCCCCTTCCCTCCCCGATAGACGTCACACCGGAAAAAAGGTTACAGTTACTTAACAAAAACTTCGATGAAAACCGGCGTCTTCTCTCTTCGCAGCATTCAAAAGCTCCCTGTGGCAGAAAAAAAGAGCAAGTATACATTGTAAATTCAATATCCAAATTTTCTGACATCACGTCCTGTCATCAAACCTCCAATACATTTCCATTTTATCAACAAGTACTGTATGTCCAACTTGCCATCTCAAACTCCAAAGATATACCCCAAGGTCTACCTCCACGTTAAAATCCAGCAAGCCCATTCAAATGCAAGGAAGCGCATCAAAACAGAGACGTTTTGCAAGGAGAAACATTACTCATTTACCTGTGGGAGATGAATGCTGCACTTGGACGACCTTACTTCTGTGCCCTTCATCTTCAATCTGCACACACAGAAAAGAGAAAACTGGGAAGAAACAAAAAGTGTTAGTGAAATGTCAAAACTCTGCATCTTTGAACATTCAACGAAGACGAACGGAACTGAAACAGGGGTGAACACAGTGGGCCCGGACAAATAGGGAGACGAAACAGACAGACATGAACAGAACGCAACAAAACAGCCGGCAACCCACCACACACACTTTCACAACGGTCGTCCTGGGGCTAAGACCTGCAAAGAGGACATATCTCCATCCCAAGCTGGAGATATGATCCCAATTTCAGACCAAAGACCCAGGCAGGGGTAGCTTCCACCGCCGGTGACACAAGTTTCACCTCCCCCTTACCCCCCCCCCCCCTTCCCTCCCCGATAGACGTCACACGGAAAAAAGGTTACAGTTACTTAACAAAAACTTCGATGAAAACCGGCGTCTTCTCTCTTCGCAGCATTCAAAAGCTCCCTGTGGCAGAAAAAAAGAGCAAGTATACATTGTAAATTCAATATCCAAATTTTCTGACATCACGTCCTGTCATCAAACCTCCAATACATTTCCATTTTATCAACAAGTACTGTATGTCCAACTTGCCATCTCAAACTCCAAAGATATACCCCAAGGTCTACCTCCACGTTAAAATCCAAAAGCCCATTCAAATGCAAGGAAGCGCATCAAAACAGAGACGTTTTGCAAGGAGAAACATTACTCATTTACCTGTGGAGATGAATGCTGCACTTGGACGACCTTACTTCTGTGCCCTTCATCTTCAATCTGCACACACAGAAAAGAGAAAACTGGGAAGAAACAAAAAGTGTTAGTGAAATGTCAAAACTCTGCATCTTTGAACATTCAACGAAGACGAACGGAACTGAAACAAGGGGTGAACACAGTGGGCCCGGACAAATAGGGAGACGAAACAGACAGACATGAACAGAACGCAACAAAAACAGCCGGCAACCCCCACACACACACTTTCACAACGGGTCGTCCTGGGGCTAAGACCTGCAAAGAGGACATATCTCCATCCCAAGCTGGAGATATGATCCCAATTTCAGACCAAAGACCCAGGCAGGGGTAGCTTCCACCGCCGGTGACACAAGTTTCACCTCCCCCTTACCCCCCTTCCTCCCCGATAGACGTCACACGGAAAAAAGGTTACAGTTACTTAACAAAAACTTCGATGAAAACCGGCGTCTTCTCTCTTCGCAGCATTCAAAAGCTCCCTGTGGCAGAAAAAAAGAGCAAGTATACATTGTAAATTCAATATCCAATTTTCTGACATCACGTCCTGTCATCAAACCTCCAATACATTTCCATTTTATCAACAAGTACTGTATGTCCAACTTGCCATCTCAAACTCCAAAGATATACCCCAAGGTCTACCTCCACGTTAAAATCCAGCAAGCCCATTCAAATGCAAGGAAGCGCATCAAAACAGAGACGTTTTGCAAGGAGAAACATTACTCATTTACCTGTGGGAGATGAATGCTGCACTTGGACGACCTTACTTCTGTGCCCTTCATCTTCAATCTGCACACACAGAAAAGAGAAAACTGGGAAGAAACAAAAAGTGTTAGTGAAATGTCAAAACTCTGCATCTTTGAACATTCAACGAAGACGAACGGAACTGAAAAGGGGTGAACACAGTGGGCCCGGACAAATAGGGAGACGAAACAGACAGACATGAACAGAACGCAACAAAACAGCCGGCAACCCACCACACACACTTTCACAACGGTCGTCCTGGGGCTAAGACCTGCAAAGAGGACATATCTCCATCCCAAGCTGGAGATATGATCCCAATTTCAGACCAAAGACCCAGGCAGGGGTAGCTTCCACCGCCGGTGACACAAGTTTCACCTCCCCCTTACCCCCCCCCTTCCCTCCCCGATAGACGTCACACGGAAAAAAGGTTACAGTTACTTAACAAAAACTTCGATGAAAACCGGCGTCTTCTCTCTTCGCAGCATTCAAAAGCTCCCTGTGGCAGAAAAAAAGAGCAAGTATACATTGTAAATTCAATATCCAAATTTTCTGACATCACGTCCTGTCATCAAACCTCCAATACATTTCCATTTTATCAACAAGTACTGTATGTCCAACTTGCCATCTCAAACTCCAAAGATATACCCCAAGGTCTACCTCCACGTTCAAATCCAGCAAGCCCATTCAAATGCAAGGAAGCGCATCAAAACAGAGACGTTTTGCAAGGAGAAACATTACTCATTTACCTGTGGGAGATGAATGCTGCACTTGGACGACCTTACTTCTGTGCCCTTCATCTTCAATCTGCACACACAGAAAAGAGAAAACTGGGAAGAAACAAAAAGTGTTAGTGAAATGTCAAAATGTCAAAACTCTGCATCTTTGAACATTCAACGAAGATGAACTGAACTGAAACAAGGGTGAACACAGTGGGCCCGTACAAATAGGGAGACGAAACAGACAGACATGAACAGAACGCAACAAAACAGCCGGCAACCCCACACACACTTTCACAACGGTCGTCCTGGGCTAAGACCTGCAAAGAGGACATATCTCTATCCCAAGCTGGAGATATGATCCCCATTTCAGACCAAAGACCCAGGCAGGGGTAGCTTCCACCGCCGTGACACAAGTTTCACCTCCCCCTTACCCCCCCCCCTTCCCTCCCCGATAGACGTCACACGGAAAAAGGTTACAGTTACTTAACAAAACTTCGATGAAAACCGGCGTCTTCTCTCTTCGCAGCATTCAAAAGCTCCCTGTGGCAGAAAAAAGAGCAAGTATACATTGTAAATTCAATATCCAAATTTTCTGACATCACGTCCTGTCATCAAACCTCCAATACATTTCCATTTTATCAACAAGTACTGTATGTCCAACTTGCCATCTCAAACTCCAAAGATATACCCCAAGGTCTACCTCCACGTTAAAATCCAGCAAGCCCATTCAAATGCAAGGAAGCGCATCAAAACAGAGACGTTTTGCAAGGAGAAACATTACTCATTTACCTGTGGGAGATGAATGCTGCACTTGGACGACCTTACTTCTGTGCCCTTCATCTTCAATCTGCACACACAGAAAAGAGAAAACTGGGAAGAAACAAAAGGTGTTAGTGAAATGTCAAAACTCTGCATCTTTGAACATTCAACGAAGACGAACGGAACTGAAACAAGGGGTGAACACAGTGGGCCCGGACAAATAGGGAGACGAAACAGACAGACATGAACAGAACGCAACAAAACAGCCGGCAACCCACCACACACACTTTCACAACGGTCGTCCTGGGGCTAAGACCTGCAAAGAGGACATATCTCCATCCCAAGCTGGAGATATGATCCCAATTTCAGACCAAAGACCCAGGCAGGGGTAGCTTCCACCGCCGGTGACACAAGTTTCACCTCCCCCTTACCCCCCCTTCCCTCCCCGATAGACGTCACACGGAAAAAAGGTTACAGTTACTTAACAAAAACTTCGATGAAAACCGGCGTCTTCTCTCTTCGCAGCATTCAAAAGCTCCCTGTGGCAGAAAAAAAGAGCAAGTATACATTGTAAATTCAATATCCAAATTTTCTGACATCACGTCCTGTCATCAAACCTCCAATACATTTCCATTTTATCAACAAGTACTGTATGTCCAACTTGCCATCTCAAACTCCAAAGATATACCCCAAGGTCTACCTCCACGTTCAAATCCAGCAAGCCCATTCAAATGCAAGGAAGCGCATCAAAACAGAGACGTTTTGCAAGGAGAAACATTACTCATTTACCTGTGGGAGATGAATGCTGCACTTGGACGACCTTACTTCTGTGCCCTTCATCTTCAATCTGCACACACAGAAAAGAGAAACTGGGAAGAAACAAAAAGTGTTAGTGAAATGTCAAAACTCTGCATCTTTGAACATTCAACGAAGACGAACGGAACTGAAACAAGCGTGAACACACACACTTTCACAACGGTCGTCCTGAGGCTAAGACCTGCAAAGAGGACATATCTCCATCCCGAGCTGGAGATATGATCCCAATTTCAGACCAAAGACCCAGGCAGGGCTAGGTTCCACCGCCGGTGACACAAGTTTCACCTCCCCCATTACCCCCCCCCCCCCCACTTCCGTCCCTGATAGACGTCACACGGAAAAAAGGTTACAGTTACTTAGCAAAAACTTCAATGAAAACTGGCGTCTTCTCTCTTCGCAGCATTCAAAAGCTCCCTGTGGCAGAAAAAAAAGAGCAAGTATACATTGTAAATTCAATATCCAAATTTTCTGACATCACGTCCTGTCATCAAACCTCCAATACATTTCCATTTTATCAACAAGTACTGTATGTCCAACTTGCCATCTCAAACTCCAAAGATTTACCCCAAGGTCTACCTCCACGTTAAAATCCAGCAAGCCCATTCAAATGCAAGGAAGCGCATCAAAACAGAGACGTTTTGCAAGGAGAAACATTACTCATTTACCTGTGGGAGATGAATGCTGCACTTGGACGACCTTACTTCTGTGCCCTTCATCTTCAATCTGCACACACAGAAAAGAGAAAATGGGAAGAAACAAAAAGTGTTAGTGAAATGTCAAAACTCTGCATCTTTGAACATTCAACGAAGACGAACGGAACTGAAACAAGGGATGAACACAGTGGGCCCGGACAAATAGGGAGACGAAACAGACAGACATGAACAGAACGCAACAAAACAGCCGGCAACCCACCACACACACTTTCACAACGGTCGTCCTGGGGCTAAGACCTGCAAAGAGGACATATCTCCATCCCAAGCTGGAGATATGATCCCAATTTCAGACCAAAGACCCAGGCAGGGGTAGCTTCCACCGCCAGTGACACAAGTTTCACCTCCCCCTTACCCCCCCCCCCCACCCTTCCCTCCCCGATATACGTCACACGGAAAAAAGGTTACAGTTACTTAACGAAAACTTCGATGAAAACCGGCGTCTTCTCTCTTCGCAGCATTCAAAAGCTCCCTGTGGCAGAAAAAAAGAGCAAGTATACATTGTAAATTCAATATCCAAATTTTCTGACATCAGGTCCTGTCATCAAACCTCCAATACATTTCCATTTTATCAACAAGTACTGTATGTCCAACTTGCCATCTCAAACTCCAAAGATATACCCCAAGGTCTACCTCCACGTTCAAATCCAGCAGGCCCATTCAAATGCAAGGAAGCGCATCAAAACAGAGACGTTTTGCAAGGAGAAACATTACTCATTTACCTGTGGGAGATGAATGCTGCACTTGGACGACCTTACTTCTGTGCCCTTCATCTTCAATCTGCACACACAGAAAAGAGAAAACTGGGAAGAAACAAAAAGTGTTAGTGAAATGTCAAAACTCTGCATCTTTGAACATTCAACGAAGACGAACGGATCTGAAACAAGGGGTGAACACAGTGGGCCCGTACAAATAGGGAGACGAAACAGACAGACATCAACAGAATGCAACAAAACAGCCGGCAACCAACCACACACACTTTCACAACGGTCGTCCCTGGGCTAAGACCTTCAAAGAGGACATATCTCCATCCCAAGCTGGAGATATGATCCCATTTTCAGACCAAAGACCCAGGCAGGGGTAGCTTCCACCGCCGGTGACACAAGTTTCACCTCCCCTTACCCCCCCCCCTTCCCTCCCCGATAGACGTCACACGGAAAAAAGGTTACAGTTACTTAACAAAAACTTCGATGAAAACCGGCGTCTTCTCTCTTCGCAGCATTCAAAAGCTCCCTGTGGCAGAAAAAAAGAGCAAGTATACATTGTAAATTCAATATCCAAATTTTCTGACATCACGTCCTGTCATCAAACCTCCAATACATTTCCATTTTATCAACAAGTACTGTGTGTCCAACTTGCCATCTCAAACTCCAAAGATATACCCCAAGGTCTACCTCCACGTTCAAATCCAGCAAGCCCATTCAAATGCAAGGAAGCGCATCAAAACAGAGACGCTTTGCAAGGAGAAACATTACTCATTTACCTGTGGGAGATGAATGCTGCACTTGGACGACCTTACTTCTGTGCCCTTCATCTTCAATCTGCACACACAGAAAGAGAAAACTGGGAAGAAACAAAAAGTGTTAGTGAAATGTCAAAACTCTGCATCTTTGAACATTCAACGAAGACGAACGGAACTGAAACAAGGGATGAACACACGTACAAATAGGGAGACGAAACAGACAGACATCAACAGAATGCAACAAAACAGCCGGCAACCACCCACACCACTTTCACAACGGTCGTCCCTGGGCTAAGACCTTCAAAGAGGACATATCTCCATCCCAAGCTGGAGATATGATCCCAATTTCAGACCAAAGACCCAGGCAGGGTAGCTTCCACCGCCGGTGACACAAGTTTCACCTCCCCCTTACCCCCCCCCCCTTCCCTCCCCGATAGACGTCACACGGAAAAAAGGTTACAGTTACTTAACAAAAACTTCGATGAAAACCGGCGTCTTCTCTCTTCGCAGCATTCAAAATCTCCCTGTGGCAGAAAAAAAGAGCAAGTATACATTGTAAATTCAATATCCAAATTTTCTGACATCACGTCCTGTCATCAAACCTCCAATACATTTCCATTTTATCAACAAGTACTGTGTGTCCAACTTGCCATCTCAAACTCCAAAGATATACCCCAAGGTCTACCTCCACGTTCAAATCCAGCAAGCCCATTCAAATGCAAGGAAGCGCATCAAAACAGAGACGCTTTGCAAGGAGAAACATTACTCATTTACCTGTGGGAGATGAATGCTGCACTTGGACGACCTTACTTCTGTGCCCTTCATCTTCAATCTGCACACACAGAAAAGAGAAAACTGGAAAGAAACAAAAAGTGTTAGTGAAATGTCAAAATTCTGCATCTTTGAACATTCAACGAAGACGAACGGATCTGAAACAAGGGGTGAACACAGTGGGCCCGTACAAATAGGGAGACGAAACAGACAGACATCAACAGAATGCAACAAAACAGCCGGCAACCAACCACACACACTTTCACAACGGTCGTCCCTGGGCTAAGACCTTCAAAGAGGACATATCTCCATCCCAAGCTGGAGATATGATCCCAATTTCAGACCAAAGACCCAGGCAGGGGTAGCTTCCACCGCCGGTGACACAAGTTTCACCTCCCCCTTACCCCCCCCCCTTCCCTCCCCGATAGACGTCACACGGAAAAAGGTTACAGTTACTTAACAAAAACTTCGATGAAAACCGGTGTCTTCTCTCTTCGCAGCATTCAAAAGCTCCCTGTGGCAGAAAAAAAGAGCAAGTATACATTGTAAATTCAATATCCAAATTTTCTGACATCACGTCCTGTCATCAAACCTCCAAAACATTTCCATTTTATCAACAAGTACTGTATGTCCAACTTGCCATCTCAAACTCCAAAGATATACCCCAAGGTCTACCTCCACGTTCAAATCCAGCAGGCCCATTCAAATGCAAGGAAGCGCATCAAAACAGAGACGCTTTGCAAGGAGAAACATTACTCATTTACCTGTGGGAGATGAATGCTGCACTTGGACGACCTTACTTCTGTGCCCTTCATCTTCAATCTGCACACACAGAAAAGAGAAAACTGGGAAGAAACAAAAAGTGTTAGTGAAATGTCAAAATTCTGCATCTTTGAACATTCAATGAAGACGAAAGGAACTGAAACAAGGGGTGAACACAGTGGGCCCGGACAAATATGGAGACGAAACAGACAGACATGAACAGAACGCAACAAAACAGCCGGCAACCCACCACACACACTTTCACAACGGTCGTCCTGGGGCTAAGACCTGCAAAGAGGACATATCTCCATCCCAAGCTGGAGATATGATCCCAATTTTAGACCAAAGACCCAGGCACATATAGCTTCCACCGCCGGTGACACAAGTTTCACCTCCCCCTTACCCCACCCCCCCCCCCACCCCTTCCCTCCCCGATAGACGTCACACGGAAAAAAGATTACAGTTACTTAACAAAACTTCGATGAAAACCGGCGTCTTCTCTCTTCGCAGCATTCAAAAGCTCCCTGTGGCAGAAAAAAAGAGCAAGTATACATTGTAAATTCAATATCCAAATTTTCTGACATCACGTCCTGTCATCAAACGTCCAATACATTTCCATTTCATCAACAAGTACTGTATGTCCAACTTGCCATCTCAAACTCCAAAGATTTACCCCAAGGTCTACCTCCACGTTAAAATCCAGCAAGCCCATTCAAATGCAAGGAAGCGCATCAAAACAGAGACGCTTTGCAAGGAGAAACATTACTCATTTACCTGTGGGAGATGAATGCTGCACTTGGACGACCTTACTTCTGTGCCCTTCATCTTCAATCTGCACACACAGAAAAGAGAAAACTGGGAAGAAACAAAAAGTGTTAGTGAAATGTCAAATTCTGCATCTTTGAACATTCAACGAAGACGAACGGATCTGAAACAAGGCGTGAACACAGTGGGCCCGTACAAATAGGGAGACGAAACAGACAGACATCAACAGAATGCAACAAAACAGCCGGCAACCAACCACACACACTTTCACAACGGTCGTCCCTGGGCTAAGACCTTCAAAGAGGACATATCTCCATCCCAAGCTGGAGATATGATCCCAATTTCAGACCAAAGACCCAGGCAGGGGTAGCTTCCACCGCCGGTGACACAAGTTTCACCTCCCCCTTACCCCCCCCCTTCCCTCCCTGATAGACGTCACACGGAAAAAAGGTTACAGTTACTTAACAAAAACTTCGATGAAAACCGGCGTCTTCTCTCTTCGCAGCATTCAAAAGCTCCCTGTGGCAGAAAAAAAGAGCAAGTATACATTGTAATTCAATATCCAAATTTTCTGACATCACGTCCTGTCATCAAACGTCCAATACATTTCCATTTTATCAACAAGTACTGTATGTCCAACTTGCCATCTCAAACTCCAAAGATTTACCCCAAGGTCTACCTCCACGTTAAAATCCAGCAAGCCCATTCAAATGCAAGGAAGCGCACCAAAACAGAGACGTTTTGCAAGGTGAAACATTACTCATTTACCTGTGGGAGATGAATGCTGCACTTGGACGACCTTACTTCTGCGCCCTTCATGTTTAATCTGTACGCACAGAAAAGAGAAAAAACTGGGAAGAAACAAAAAGTGTTAGTGAAATGTCAAAACTCTGCATCTTTGAACATTCAACGAAGACGAACGGAACTGAAACAAGGGGTGAACACAGTGGGTCCGGACAAATAGGGAGACGAAACAGACAGACATGAACAGAACGCAACAAACAGCCGGCAACCCACCACACACACTTTCACAACGGTCGTCCTGGGGCTAAGACCTGCAAAGAGGACATATCTCCATCCCAAGCTGGAGATATGATCCCAATTTCAGACCAAAGACCCAGGCAGGGGTAGCTTCCCCGCCGGTGACACAAGTTTCACCTCCCCCTTACCCCCCCCCACCACCCCTTCCCTCCCGATAGACGTCACACGGAAAAAGGTTGCAGTTACTTAATAAAAACTTCGATGAAAACCGACGTCTTCTCTCTTCGCAGCATTCAAAAGCTCCCTGTGGCAGAAAAAAAGAGCAAGTATACATTGTAAATTCAATATCCAAATTTTCTGACATCACGTCCTGTCATCAAACCTCCAATACATTTCCATTTTATCAACAAGTACTGTATGTCCAACTTGCCATCTCAAACTCCAAAGATTTACCCAAGGTCTACCTCCACGTTAAAATCCAACAAGCCCATTCAAATGCAAGAAGCGCATCAAAACAGAGACGTTTTGCAAGAGAAACACATTACTCATTTACCTGTGGGAGATGAATGCTGCACTTGGACGACCTTACTTCTGTGCCCTTCATCTTCAATCTGCACACACAGAAAAGAGAAAACTGGGAAGAAACAAAAAGTGTTAGTGAAATGTCAAAACTCTGCATCTTTGAACATTCAACGAAGACGAACATAACTGAAACAAGGGGGAAACGTGGGCCCGGACAAATAGGAGACGAACAGACAGACATGAAACAAACGCAACAAAACAGCCGGCAACCCAACACACACACTTTTACCTTAACTTCAACATCAATTCAAAAGCTTTCCTTCCAAAGGCCATAATGTCATTTTTCGTCACTTTTTGGGAAGAATTTCGTTTGAGAACCAGCTTTTCTGCTGGTAGTTACTCTCTGGAGTCTTAAAACTCGAAACATTTGGCACCAGTATTCCAAATGGCTATATTGAATTTTGGAAAGTAAATATTTGACTTTAACACCTACACATACAAAACACAGGGGCCCCACGATACAATAAAACACCAAGAAAAAAAAACATGAAATTAAACATGGAACGAACTCAACTCGGAAACCGCCAACAGCACCCTCAGTAGAGAACATCCCGTCCCAGCCGTCGTCAGTACCTGAAACAAGAGAAAGGGAAGAAAAAAACTGCAAAGAGAAAAAGAAAACGGTGTTTGTTAGTCTACATCCATTCTCAGCTTAATTTCAACATCAATTCAAAGACTTTTCCTTCCAAAGGCCATAACGCCATTTTTCCTCACTTTTTGGGAAGAATTTTGCTGGAGAGCCAGCTTTTCTGCTGGCAGTTACTCTCTGGAGTCTTAAAACTCGACACATTTGTCACCAGTGTTCCAAATGGTTATATAGCATTTTGGAAAGAAAGTCTTTGACTTCAACACCTACACATACAAAACACAGGGGCCCCACGATACAATAAAACCAAGAAAAAAAAACACATGAAATTCAACATGGAACGAACTCAACTCGGAAACCGCCAACAGCACCCTCAGTAGAGAACATCCCATCGTCAGTACCTGCAACAAGAGAAAGGAAAGAAAGAAAACTGCAAAGAGAAAAAGAAAACGGTGTTTTTCAGCCTACATGCAGTCAAACTTAATTTCAACATCAATTAAAGTTGGAAGAATTTTGCTGGAGAGCCAGATTTTCTGCTGGCAGTTAATCTCTGGAGTCTTAAAACTCGAGACATTGGCACCAGTGTTCCAAATGGTTATATAGCATTTTGGAAAGTAAGTCTTTGACTTCAACACCTACACATACAAAACACAGGGGCCCCACGATCAATAAACACCAATGAAAAAAAACACATGAAATTAAACATGGAACGAACTCAACTCGGAAACCGCCAACAGCACCCTCAGTAGAGAACATCCCATCCCGGCTGTCGTCAGAACCTGCAACAAGAGAAAGGGAAGAAAAAAAACTGCAAAGAGAAAAAGAAAAGGGTGTTTGTGAGTCTACATGCATTCTCAACTTATTTCAACATCAATTCAAAGACTTTTCCTTCCAAAGGCCATAATGCCATTTTTCGTCACTTTTTGGGAAGAATTTTGCTGAGAGCCAGCTTTTCAGCTGGCAGTTATCTCTGGAGTCTTAAAACTCGACACATTTGGCACCAGTGTTCCAAATGGTTATACAGCATTTTGGAAAGTAAGTCTTTAACTTCAACACCTACACATACAAAACACAGGGCCCCCACGATACAATAAAACACTAAGAAAAAAAAACACATGAAATTAAACATGGAACGAACTCAACTCGGAAACCGCCAACAGCACCCTCAGTAGAGAACATCCCGTCCCGGCCGTCGTCAGTACCTGCAACAAGAGAAAGGGAAGAAAAAAACTGCAAAGAGAAAAAGAAAACGGTGTTTGTTAGTCTACATCCATTCTCAACTTAATTTCAACATCAATTCAAAGACTTTTCCTTCCAAAGGCCATAACGCCATTTTTCCTCACTTTTTGGGAAGAATTTTGCTTGAGAGCCAGCTTTTCTACTGGCAGTTAATCTCTGGAGTCTTAAAACTCGAGACATTTGGCACCAGTATTCCAAATGGCTATATTGCATTTTGGAAAGTAAGTCTTTGACTTCAACACCTACACATACAAAACACAGGGGCCCACGATACAATAAAACACTAAGAAAAAAAAACACATGAAATGAAAAAACATGGAACGAACTCAACTCGGAAACCGCCAACAGCACCCTCAGTAGAGAACATCCCATCGTCAGTACCTGCAACAAGAGAAAGGAAAGAAAAAAAAACTGCAAAGAGAAAAAGAAAACGGTGTTTTTCAGCCTACATGCAGTCAAAACTTAATTTCAACATCATTCACTGTTGGAAGAATTTTGCTGGAGCCAGCTTTTCTACTGGCAGTTAATCTCTGGAGTCTTAAAACTCGAGACATTTGCACCAGTATTCCAAATGGCTATATTGCATTTTGGAAAGTAAGTCTTTGACTTCAACACCTACACATACAAAACACAGGGGCCCCACGATACAATAAAACACAATGAAAAAAAACACATGAAATTAAACATGGAACGAACTCAACTCGGAAACCGCCAACAGCACCCTCAGTAGAGAACATCCCGTCCCGGCCGTCGTCAGTACCTGCAACAAGAGAAAGGGAAGAAAAAAAACTGCAGAGAGAAAAAGAAAACGGTGTTTGTTAGTCTACATCCATTCTCAACTTATTTTCAACATCAATTCAAAGACTTTTCCTTCCAAAGGCCATAACGCCATTTTTCCTCACTTTTTGGGAAGAATTTTGCTTGAGAGCCAGCTTTTCTACTGGCAGTTACTCTCTGGAGTCTTAAAACTCGAGACATTTGGCACCAGTATTCCAAATGGCTATATTGCATTTTGGAAAGTAAGTCTTTGACTTCAACACCTACACATACAAAACACAGGGCCCCCACGATACAATAAAACACCAAGAAAAAAAAAACACATGAAATTAAACATGGAACGAACTCAACTCGGAAACCGCCAACAGCACCCTCAGTAGAGAACATCCCGTCCCGGCCGTCGTCAGTACCTGCAACAAGAGAAAGGGAAGAAAAAAAACTGCAAAGAGAAAAAGAAAACGGTGTTTGTTAGTCTACATCCATTCTCAACTTAATTTCAACATCAATTCAAAGACTTTTCCTTCCAAAGGCCATAACGCCATTTTTCCTCACTTTTTGGGAAGAATTTTGCTTGAGAGCCAGCTTTTCTACTGGCAGTTAATCTCTGGAGTCTTAAAACTCGAGACATTTGGCACCAGTATTCCAAATGGCTATATTGCATTTTGGAAAGTAAGTCTTTGACTTCAACACCTACACATACAAAACACAGGGGCCCCACGATACAATAAAACACTAAGAAAAAAAAACACATGAAATTAAACATGGAACGAACTCAACTCGGAAACCGCCAACAGCACCCTCAGTAGAGAACATCCCGTCCCGGCCGTCGTCAGTACCTGCAACAAGAGAAAGGGAAGAAAAAAAACTGCAAAGAGAAAAAGAAAACGGTGTTTGTTAGTCTACATCCATTCTCAACTTAATTTCAACATCAATTCAAAGACTTTTCCTTCCAAAGGCCATAACGCCATTTTTCCTCACTTTTTGGGAAGAATTTTGCTTGAGAGCCAGCTTTTCTACTGGCAGTTAATCTCTGGAGTCTTAAAACTCGAGACATTTGGCACCAGTATTCCAAATGGCTATATTGCATTTTGGAAAGTAAGTCTTTGACTTCAACACCTACACATACAAAACACAGGGGCCCCACGATACAATAAAACACTAAGAAAAAAAACACATGAAATTAAACATGGAACGAACTCAACTCGGAAACCGCCAACAGCACCCTCAGTAGAGAACATCCCGTCCCGGCCGTCGTCAGTACCTGCAACAAGAGAAAGGGAAGAAAAAAAACTGCAAAGAGAAAAAGAAAACGGTGTTTGTTAGTCTACATCCATTCTCAACTTAATTTCAACATCAATTCAAAGACTTTTCCTTCCAAAGGCCATAACGCCATTTTTCCTCACTTTTTGGGAAGAATTTTGCTGGAGAGCCAGCTTTTCTACTGGCAGTTAATCTCTGGAGTCTTAAAACTCGAGACATTTGGCACCAGTATTCCAAATGGCTATATTGCATTTTGGAAAGTAAGTCTTTGACTTCAACACCTACACATACAAAACACAGGGGCCCCACGATACAATAAAACACTAAGAAAAAAAAAACACATGAAATTAAACATGGAACGAACTCAACTCGGAAACCGCCAACAGCACCCTCAGTAGAGAACATCCCGTCCCGGCCGTCGTCAGTACCTGCAACAAGAGAAAGGGAAGAAAAAAAACTGCAAAGAGAAAAAGAAAACGGTGTTTGTTAGTCTACATCCATTCTCAACTTAATTTCAACATCAATTCAAAGACTTTTCCTTCCAAAGGCCATAACGCCATTTTTCCTCACTTTTTGGGAAGAATTTTGCTTGAGAGCCAGCTTTTCTACTGGCAGTTAATCTCTGGAGTCTTAAAACTCGAGACATTTGGCACCAGTATTCCAAATGGCTATATTGCATTTTGGAAAGTAAGTCTTTGACTTCAACACCTACACATACAAAACACAGGGGCCCCACGATACAATAAAACACTAAGAAAAAAAAAACACATGAAATTAAACATGGAACGAACTCAACTCGGAAACCGCCAACAGCACCCTCAGTAGAGAACATCCCGTCCCGGCCGTCGTCAGTACCTGCAACAAGAGAAAGGGAAGAAAAAAAACTGCAAAGAGAAAAAGAAAACGGTGTTTGTTAGTCTACATCCATTCTCAACTTAATTTCAACATCAATTCAAAGACTTTTCCTTCCAAAGGCCATAACGCCATTTTTCCTCACTTTTTGGGAAGAATTTTGCTTGAGAGCCAGCTTTTCTACTGGCAGTTAATCTCTGGAGTCTTAAAACTCGAGACATTTGGCACCAGTATTCCAAATGGCTATATTGCATTTTGGAAAGTAAGTCTTTGACTTCAACACCTACACATACAAAACACAGGGGCCCCACGATACAATAAAACACTAAGAAAAAAAAACACATGAAATTAAACATGGAACGAACTCAACTCGGAAACCGCCAACAGCACCCTCAGTAGAGAACATCCCGTCCCGGCCGTCGTCAGTACCTGCAACAAGAGAAAGGGAAGAAAAAAAACTGCAAAGAGAAAAAGAAAACGGTGTTTGTTAGTCTACATCCATTCTCAACTTAATTTCAACATCAATTCAAAGACTTTTCCTTCCAAAGGCCATAACGCCATTTTTCCTCACTTTTTGGAAGAATTTTGCTTGAGAGCCAGCTTTTCTACTGGCAGTTAATCTCTGGAGTCTTAAAACTCGAGACATTTGGCACCAGTATTCCAAATGGCTATATTGCATTTTGGAAAGTAAGTCTTTGACTTCAACACCTACACATACAAAACACAGGGGCCCCACGATACAATAAAACACTAAGAAAAAAAAACACATGAAATTAAACATGGAACGAACTCAACTCGGAAACCGCCAACAGCACCCTCAGTAGAGAACATCCCGTCCCGGCCGTCGTCAGTACCTGCAACAAGAGAAAGGGAAGAAAAAAAACTGCAAAGAGAAAAAGAAAACGGTGTTTGTTAGTCTACATCCATTCTCAACTTAATTTCAACATCAATTCAAAGACTTTTCCTTCCAAAGGCCATAACGCCATTTTTCCTCACTTTTTGGGAAGAATTTTGCTTGAGAGCCAGCTTTTCTACTGGCAGTTAATCTCTGGAGTCTTAAAACTCGAGACATTTGGCACCAGTATTCCAAATGGCTATATTGCATTTTGGAAAGTAAGTCTTTGACTTCAACACCTACACATAAAAAACACAGGGGCCCCACGATACAATAAAACACTAAGAAAAAAAAACACATGAAATTAAACATGGAACGAACTCAACTCGGAAACCGCCAACAGCACCCTCAGTAGAGAACATCCCGTCCCGGCCGTCGTCAGTACCTGCAACAAGAGAAAGGGAAGAAAAAAAACTGCAAAGAGAAAAAGAAAACGGTGTTTGTTAGTCTACATCCATTCTCAACTTAATTTCAACATCAATTCAAAGACTTTTCCTTCCAAAGGCCATAACGCCATTTTTCCTCACTTTTTGGAAGAATTTTGCTTGAGAGCCAGCTTTTCTACTGGCAGTTAATCTCTGGAGTCTTAAAACTCGAGACATTTGGCACCAGTATTCCAAATGGCTATATTGCATTTTGGAAAGTAAGTCTTTGACTTCAACACCTACACATACAAAACACAGGGGCCCCACGATACAATAAAACACTAAGAAAAAAAAAACACATGAAATTAAACATGGAACGAACTCAACTCGGAAACCGCCAACAGCACCCTCAGTAGAGAACACCCCGTCCCGGCCGTCGTCAGTACCTGCAACAAGAGAAAGGGAAGAAAAAAAACTGCAAAGAGAAAAAGAAAACGGTGTTTGTTAGTCTACATCCATTCTCAACTTAATTTCAACATCAATTCAAAGACTTTTCCTTCCAAAGGCCATAACGCCATTTTTCCTCACTTTTTGGGAAGAATTTTGCTTGAGAGCCAGCTTTTCTACTGGCAGTTAATCTCTGGAGTCTTAAAACTCGAGACATTTGGCACCAGTATTCCAAATGGCTATATTGCATTTTGGAAAGTAAGTCTTTGACTTCAACAACTCAACTCGGAAACCGGCAACAGCACCCTCAGTAGTAGCCCCATAAATGTGGCCTATTTACTGGACTGCCTCCGTAAACATAGGCCACACATCCACATGTACAAAAAACGTGTCGACTTTGCCAAATTTTGATTTTCACATTTAGGCTTACTTTGTAGATTTTTTTTGCTTTAGAAGCATTCTCACCCTCTATATAGGCTAATCAGAAAGTGCTGCCTTTTTCAGATGTTTAATTTTTGTGAAATTTCATGTTGAAATTTTGATACGCAAACGTGTGCAAATGTATCTGGAAATTTCACGAAAAAATGGACATCTGAAAAAGGCAGCACTTTCTGATTAGCCTATATAGAGGGTGAGAATGCTTCTAAATAAAAAAAACGTAAAAAGTAAGCCTAAATGTGAAAATCAAAATTTGGCAAAGTCGACACGTTTTTTGTACATGTGGATGTGTGGCCTATGTTTACGGAGGCAGTCCAGTAAATAGGCCACATTTATGGGGCTACCTCAGTAGAGAACATCCCGTCCCGGCCGTCGTCAGTACCTGCAACAAGAGAAAGGGAAGAAAAAAAACTTGTGCCTCAACCACTTTGTCCCTAGTCCCTGTCGGTGTTAATAATCAGAACTAAGTACGGCCAAGAGGCACAAACTAAATTGAATTAAAACTTCCATCCAATAGTACGAAGATAATCACCCCCTCTGTAAAGTACCAAAGTCCATCGTGATGATGATGCATATACGCTCCATTGCAAAATAGAGCACCTGCAGGGCCCGATTTCACCAAACTACTACAGAAATACAACCTAACAGTCCTGTACATGGCTTCCACTCTACTGTTTTACAAAACCTTAAGTTCATAGTTCACAAAATGCTCTAATACCGGAGAATTTGAGGGCATGCAAATCGTGATTCGGCCGGCGTAGGCAATGTGGGCCTATTTACAGTCTGCACCCTGAATGCTGCGCTGGCACGACCAAAGACTATACTGCGAGGGCGCTCTCGTATATATAGAGAACACGGTAGATAAACAGTGTCATGCAGACCCGAATAAGAAGGTTCCAATTGGCCCGAACAAATTCCAGGTGAAATGAGACCAAAATGTGTGGGTCAGTCAGTGTGGACATAATCCATGCTGGAAATAGCCCAAAATACGCAGTCTTGCAACTTGTTTTTCGAGAAAAAGTAGTTTTGGACTACTTTTCTTGGAAATCACCAGCAGTTAAAAGTAGGCTAATTGATCAGATGTTGGATGCGGATGCAAAAATAATTAAACCATCAATATTGAAAAATATTAAAACACGTGACAAATAACTTGGCAGTTCCATTTCCTCCCCTCTGTATGCGTGGGGATTTAGTGAATTATATAGTCGCCACGCATTCGTAAAAATAATAACATATAAATACAAACTAAAAAATTAGCACACAAATTCCAGTTAAATGGGCTTTATTTATTTTCAGGACCCTTGTCTCTCAAGAATGTGTTTTCATTGTGAAATCTCTTGATCTTTTGAAAAAAAATGATAACTCGGGGAAAAAAAACAAAATGGAAACTCTATATACCAAACGTAAAAAATGTGATTGGAGATCAAACCGATTGATAGGTCAGCTATCTGCATACACGCACACAGCACTGTTGCACAATGCCAGCACAAAAAAACTGTAGTAGTTTGGATTATTATGCGCCTATCAATTGTTTCCCCCACTCCTCCCCCCCCGGGCTGTCCCAGCCAAGACGTGGGGATTGTCACTTTTGAAGTGACAAAATCCCCACCCCTCGGGCAAAATTTAAGTGACAATCCCCAACCATGCCCCGACATACATACGTGGGGCGCACTAGTAAATGCATTTCCATGTAGCACGCCAATGGTAACAATGTAATTTGAGTGACCAAAATCCCCACCATGGGGCATGAAAAACGTGACCAAATCCCGACATCGGACCTGGGACTGCGCGCGGGGGGAGGGGTGGGGGAAACATTTGATAGGCGCATTACAGTTGAGTCTTAGTATGACCCCCCCCCCCCCAAAAAAAAGTACATGTATTTGGATAAAATCTTCCAACCTCACGCCACTTCGGCGATTGTGTACAAGCTCTATGGAGAGTCAAGAACATTTTCTAAGTATTTCCTAACAAAATTGGAAATATTTCTCAGTCCCAGATTAGTGTCTTATCATCATATTTGCAATGAATGACCTTCATTGAGATGATATATGAAGAAAAAAGTGGCGTCAGGTTGCAACATTTTTTTCCAAATGACCCCGGCCAGAGCTTAAAACTGCGACGCCTATATAGCACACATGGAACACCGTGCATACTTTGGTCAATTTTCGGTGACTAACAGACTGGGAACCAAGTGACACATAGAAGCTCCTACCATAATTTGAAAACTCACTGATCCCAAAAATGCCCAGTGATATCCTCAAAACTGCACACGGTGTAAAACCCACATAAGGGGGGGGGGGGGTCTACACGAAGTGTACATAATCATTATCCAGCTCCATGGAAAGAATATCGCATCCCGACACCACCTTTGTCATTATAAAGTATATTATCTCAATGAACGTCGGTCATTTCAAAAATGTTGAAAATAAACCTGAAATTGAACTTTGAAAATCAGCTCTCCATAGACTTTGTGCACACCAAAAAGAAGTACATGCACATTCTTTTCCAAGCAAAGTTCGGATTTTAAATTAAATTAGGCCTACACTTTACTTACACAAAGGTTGATTTTTTTACTGGTTTTCAGACATTTCTGGCTCAATGCGCGTTGGTGATTTTCAATCATGAAAAAAATGTTGCAAGCTGAAGCTGCCTTTTTCTTCATCATCAATGAAGGTTTGTCATTGAAAAAATGGTGATAAGACATCGGACTGAGAAATATTTTCAAATTTTGTTAGGAAATACTTAGAAAATGATCTTCACTTTCCATAGATTTTGTACACAGCCGCTGAAGTGGCGGCAGGTTGCAATATTCTTTCCTCGATCCTTAGTTTACCATTCAGAATATATGAGGATAATCATGGCTGTAAAATCCTTCCAATAGGTCGAAGGGATAAACACATGTGTAGATGATTGATTTATTATTCAAATCTGAGATGGCGTTTCCCGCGATGTGGAGTGCCGTATTCGTCCAGGTTGTTTGTCAAAGACCAACTAAAACATCAACAAAAGCATATAATTACGACAAACACTTACCGGCAAGAATATTAGCCATCATTACACCGGGTATAATGAAAGAGCAAGGTTATATTAATACCAAATTCAAGATAAAAATATTCCACGCAAACACGGAGAGATCTATGGCGGCGAAACTCGAGAACCGGTATCAGCAGGAAACGCTATGCAGCGTGAAACTGGGAAGGAAACAATGGAGCCAATTGCTTATTATTCAGAGTATCACCTGTGCCGCGTGTGTAGTCAGACAATTGTACTGCGCTACCCAATCACAATAGACATCCGCGTCATAAAAGACAAAAGACATGTTTGACTTTACAATTGTTGATGGAATGTAACTTTACATCCGCAAAAAGATTTCGCAAAACGTAACAATGCGTGCCTGGACGACACAAAACTAGGCGTTCCAATGGGGGGGGGGGGGGGGGCAGGGAGGTATTTAACTATTATCGGACTTATAAAACTCATCTGGCGCAGGCTCCGATGAGAAAAAAATGCTTAGAGAAGGGGGATTCATAATTATTTTAGGATAGGCTGGACACTTGGAATGGAAACAATAACGTAGTCGGGTGGTACGAAAAAAAACGTTTGGTCCAGGTTCCAATTTTAAAAAAAATCCTAGAGGGGGAGGGTTAACTTATTGTTTGGTAGGCTGAATTCTGGGGATGAATATAATCACAAAGAAATACTCTGGATACTCTGATTAAAAACAATATCGCGGCCCAGCCGGGCGCGATTTTTTTCCCTAACGACATCCGGATTTACATGTACATGTGCATGTACATGGTATTTGTATGAGCGCCCTGTACGATACTTTAACGATACGCACGCAGGTATTACCATGAATTTCCAGAATTTGTCGAGCAGTGCAAAAGGATTGTGATTTTGCACTGTGAGGGGTGTCCGCGGTATGGGTTTGGATCACCATTTTAACACGATTTTTTGTCTTTTCTTATCTGAGGCTTTGGAGGACGTTTCTAAAGGGAAATAAAGTCCGAATTTCATTTTTTTTCTTTTAATTTTATATTTTTTTCTCAAGTTTTAAGAGAAACAAAGTCCAAAACGTCATGGCGTACACCCAATGCGGATGTCGTTTGGGGAAAAAAATTGCCGGCCGGGCAGGGGAGGGGATGTTGTTTGAACTCGAATAGAAACCCAGAATTGTGTTTGTGGACAAATATTGCTGTTTCGGCTGTTTGAAATGACTCTGTGACATGTGATGACGACGCTACAAATTTCATCGATAACACAGACATGATGTCACTAAATATCAACACTATACACCAAGTACAACTGAATATAACCTTTAGTTCTCTATATTATAGGCCCCAGATAAGTTGTCCTTTTAAGCGAGGTCACATGAAATGTGAATGCGTCATCACGACGTCACTCAAATTTACATCTATATTTTCCTTTTCCAAATAACTATTCAACCCGATCGGACCTGTACTGAAGAAGATATAGGGCTTTGAAATATGCGCCTTTAATGTGGCGTAACTTATAACGTCATCGTGACGCCGGAGAATCGTTGGGGACCATCTGCGGGTGTTAGTCTATGTGTGTAGGCCTACTACGTCTGAAGTCAATCGGATTTACAAAAGTGCCAAAGTGTATTAGTGGAACAAAAACGTGTACAAATCCAATGGAGAGAACACCACCTTTAACGTGATGTAACTTGGCACCTCGTCTGTTCTGAACAAAGTTGCATCTATTATAGCATTTATTGTTCATTCACCGGGCCTTTCATCAATCCAATCTCAAATAATTTCGCCCAGCCCGGGTATCGCAGAAAAATTGCTTTGAAATCTTTAGTTGTAGGCCTATACAGGGCGTCCTGAAAAAAAATGGTGCATGTAAACCCCTCCATTTTTGCTAATTTACAACCAGGATGTTTTACACCATCTTCAAGGTAATAGATTTAGCTTGAGAATACCGTTTGCTTTGAGATTGCTTTTGTAAATCCAAAGATATGTTTGAATAATGGCAAAGCCAAGATACCCATTTTGTGCCACTTTCTGTGAAGCAGTTAAATCAATATAGTACTAGTCTAAAACCAAATCACAATACTGTTAGTGATTTTAACATTTTTAAGCAGAGTGTGCAATATTTATTTATATTTAATTAAATTCTTTCATTGAAGTTTTAAAGAAGTGAACCTGTGTGTACTTTTATATTGTTTCAACATAAGAACAAAACCCTATGTTGTCGTGTGAATGGAATGTTTGTCTTACACCCATAGGGATAATCTTATCAACAGAGCCATAAACTGGCATTGTCTGATCTTTAAAGCACTTGCTTCCTTCTTGGCAGATAGATTCTTATAGCCCTAGAGAAGATATTTAGAAGGGATGACACCTACAATTCTTTTGGGAAGGGTGTCTAATTTGCATAAATCGTTAATACTTGCCGTAAATATATTTAATCCCATATGTTGGTATATCTTTATTTTTTTACTTTTTTAAAAGTATATTTAGTGAATTCTACTTACACATCCTTAGTTCAATAACATTTATTAAAGAAAATCAGAGACCGGATGATTATGAAGACATAATAAAGATCAAACATGGCTACCATTATACCTTAAGGTTGCGCGCATTTACCTCTTCCTCAGATATCATCAAGTAGTCTCGCTAAACGTCAGTATTGATGAACTTTAAATTCGCAAAGTTACTTACTGGCACAGTTGCCCTACCAAAAATAAATGGGAAATCATGTTTAAAAAAACGATAACATCTTGATATTTAGCCCAAAACTCAAAGGGGGGGGAGTGAGGTGTCCGTAAATTGGGCTAAAAATTAGGCGAAGGGTTGCCTAACGTGGAGTACTTAAAACGAGTTCAAGGAAATCCCCAAAATAGATTATTTTTGCTTACAATAATTATGTCTACGTCAACACGTTTTCTTACCAGTATTTTTGGGAGTTTCCTTGAACTTGATGAAGTATCCGACGTTAGGCAACCATTCACCCACTTTTTAGCCCAATTCACGGACACCTCATTTTTCCACGTTTTTCTTGGCTTAATATCACAATGTAATCGTTGTTCACAATCATGATTTTCCAGAAAAGTTTTAATAGGGTAACTGTGCCCAGGGGCGGATCCAGGAATTTCGCGGATGGGGGGGGGGGGGGGGGGTCATCAGCCAAAAAATCTGTAAATGTACACAGGTTTTTTTCTCCAGACACTTGGCCTCCGTAAAATCAAAAACTAAGGGGGGGGGGGCTGATACCATATTTCAATAGGGGGCGCTGTTCAAATTCGACGGGGAGGGGCGGTTTCGACTAAATTGAGCTAGATTAGATGGTGAGTAATTAACCCAATGAAACCTAGGCCTTACTGCAAAATGTTTGGCATAGTCCGCATCGCAACTGGCGCAACCGGCATGATAAGATCGATTTGCATAACACGATGTCACAGCTTTGGAATTGGGTTCATGCTTCTTACATTCAAAATGGCTGTCATCGACGTGACAGATGTTTTACGTGCATATGACCCCCCCCCCCCCCTCTGAATCCGCGCCTGTGTGCCAGTAAGCAACTTGGTGAATTTGAAGCTCATCAATACTAAGGTTTGGTAAAACTACTTGATGATATCTGGAAACAAGGTATAAATGCGCGCAACTTTAGGGTATAAGAGTAACCATTTTGGATCGTTACTTTGTCCTCGTAATTATTCAGTCACTTATATGTTTTAGAAAATGTCATTGCAGTAAGGATGTGTAAGTAGAATCACCAAAATTTACTTTTCAAAAAAAAATATAAAAAAATAAAAATATACCCAAATATGAGAACAAATATCGTCAGCAACACCACGAAGTAACACCCATGTACATACCAGTAAAAACTAGCAATCGGAGAAAACGGCAGCTAAAGTTGAACGTCTTCTAAACCAACACTTTGCGTCAACAGGACAGAGTATTTTCAGTTGGGTTTCTCGTTGTGGACACTTGATGAATTGAATGTATTAAATCTGCTGTTTTTTTCACCCGTTTGTGTATTAAATCAACAAGAAAAAAAGAGGAAAAAGGTGAGTGTTAGTTCCTGAAACCGAAAAGCTGCGAAACTGTACATTTTCGTTTTCATGAAGTAACACTCTTCAATGTAAATAACACGAGGAAAGTGCAACTTCAGGTCAGCGCGCGCGCTCATACAAGGAGGTTTTCTTCGTGAAAACGTTTTTGCTCACTTTTGAGCAGAGTGCGCGCCATGCATTGCAATCATGGTAAATGGAACTTGAGTGTTACTTCGTGAAAACGAAAATTGTCACTTTTGCGCAAAAGTTGCCATGGATAATCAGCGTAATTATTAAAGTAAAGCTCTTGAAGCTTTGAAACTTCGTGCAATGGTAGGCCTTGATGAATAATGTTTAAAAATCCAAAAAACTGAAAATCGAAAAAAAATATGGTTTAACACGGTGGAGTGTTACTTCGTGGTGTCGGTGACGATATATTACACGTCGGGTATTTACGATTTGTGCAAATTAGGCCCCCTTCCCAAAATAATTTCAGGTGTCACCCCTTCTAAATATCTTCTCTAGGACTATAAGAGTCCATCTGCCAAGTTTGGTGCTTTGGACCAGTCGGTCACAATCTTGTCAAAAATTGGGTCTAGGCCACCTGACTAGAAACACAATGGCGCAGGCAAAAGCCTACATGGAAATTTAGAATAGGCCTAGATCAAGGGTTTTTTTCTCCTTCGTTTACCTAAGTTTTAGAAAAGTGAAATAACGCAACACAAACCATAGGGGTGTCGGAACAACGGGGTGTTGGATCGTAGGGGTGTCGGAACATAGGGGTGTCGAAACATATAGGCGTGTAACCGGTATCACTCCATCTGCTAGGTGGTATTCTGTCCACTGTTGGAGTGGCCCATGTGCATCCTTTGCACTTCCCGCATTTAACCTACAAGCGGCCAGGTCTCGGACCAAGATTGTAAGGCATGAAGGTCCTCCTGAAGAATGTTGCTGTCCTCTTCGCTGACTCTATGCGTGTCATCAGCAAACAACTTAACTTCTGAATCCACGTTATCAGGCGAGTCATACAGGACAAATAAAATCAGGCCTAGGACTGAGCCTTGGGGCAATCCACTGCTCACAACGGTCCAATTCAGTCTCGGCGTCTCTCACAGTAACTTGCTGCATCCTTCCGACAGGGAAATCTTCAATCCAACTCCATATTTTCTTTTCTTCTCCATAGGACTTCAGCTACAGTAGTTTCCTGTGTGGGGCGGAGTCGAATGCCTTTGAGTAGTCGGGGTAGATCATGTCTATGTCTCCTCCTCGTCAATCATTCTTCTGATATCTTCAAGGGTTTCTAACAGGTTGGTGAGACATGAGCGGCCTTTCATAAAACCATGTGATCTTTGGATGGTAGACCAAGATTTTTTTAACGTGATTGAAGATAATTTTTTTGATGATGCCTTCCGTCGTTTTACATGGAATTGATGTGAGGCTCATTGGTCTGTAGTTCCCTTAACACTTCTTTGACCCTCTCTGGTAGATAGGAACAACGCGGGCATTTTTATTTTATTTATTTATTACTTCTGGTACTGAAACCACTGAGGATTCCCCAAATAGCGCCCTAGGCACTGTAAGCTCGAAAGCCTGAAGAAACCTGTAGAGAGAAGACAATGAGAATGTGGAGAAATGATTTATGATAGTGATTTGTTGTTTATCATTCACAAATTTGGCGAACAGAGGGCGCTCGCCTACTCACCTTTAAATTGCCAATAAGCTGGCCTGCCCAGGTGTGCACAATATTCTACAAATAGAACGTGTATCCGTGCAGCGCAGGGATATGTCTGCAAAGACTGGCATTCGGTGTCGTGTAAGATAATATAGGGCCTCATTAATTATTGTTTGGTGCTTATAAAAGACTGTATACATAATTTGATAGTTAAGTATTCTCTTTGAATATTGCTAAGGATCTTTAGAGTGATACAAAAGCTGGTTATTCTAAGAGAAAGGAGAGGTAACCCAGGCAGCGGTAAACAGTCTTCGCGGGGCAGTGCTCCGGAACTAGTGACAAACGAGAAGGATAGAAATTTGTGTCAGTCACGAGGAGAGTCGAGAGAAATGGCCTCCGAATTGGGGAAAATAGAGAGATAATTCCCCCGAATACCGCTGGAAATCATGATGAAAGATACTGTTTGCCGTGCTTAGCCTGGTGCAGCGACTGGCTACCTCCTTCCCTTCGACTCTGAGCAACCAATGGAGACGAATGAACAAACGAATTAATAAATATTCAGTGATTCTCCGGTGAAACTTAATCTCCGCTGTGTGTGTATGTTAACTCGCCCCAACGAGACTCAAGCCCCAAGGCGCTACTCCGCGCTCACTACAAGAAGAAATTACAGTTTTAGAGGTGGGAGGAAAAGCCCAGAAGAATATTCTGGGGAAAACCCACGGAATCAGGCAGGGACTAAAAACCCAATCCACATATTGGCCTGGCCGGGATTCAAACCCGGGTCACAGCGGTGGAAGGCGTGGAAAGTACCGCTACGCCAACCATTTCTCCATTCTCTTGGTGGTTTACCTTCGTCAAGAGATAAATGATGTACAGTGGTTCGGCCATTTCATCAGCCGCCCATACTCAACGCGACAACACGTGGGGACGGATACCATCCAACCCCGGGATAAATATGTCTACCCAATTAAAATTCTTCAGTTGCTCCTTTACATCCTCTACAGTGGACTTGCAATCTGTTAGAATACTCCATGTCTGATAAGATCAGTCACGCCTCTTTCTGGATGCTCAGTAGCTCTGCTCTAAGCTTTCTGTTCTCTTCATTCTCCTTGAACGTTAGGTCCGGTGTGATGTGCACTTGTTCCAAACCTTATTGTCACTTGCTTTCAGTAGCTTTGCTTATTTTAGTGATTGCTTCTTGGTGCTGCTACAGGCTAATATCTCTCAGCATCTTGGGCCTGGGTAATCTACTTTTCCCCCGCCAAATGAAATGCCCTTTGGGGGCTGGTTTCTTGAGTTTTGTTTCCAAAATATGAAATGGCGGCCGAAGGTTGAATGAAACAACACATGTGTTTAAGGCCAGATAATAATTATTGATAGTAATACAAAAAAACGGGCTTGAGTCGATAGGGTCGCGATTTTGCACCGCAATGTTGTGGGTTCGAGACACCGTTTTTTATCCGATTTTATTTTTCTTTCTAATCTGAGGCTTCGGAGGATTTTTTTTAAAAGGGAAATAAAAATCCCAATTTCATTTCGTTCGAACTCATTTTTTCCCCCTAATTTTATATTTTCTTCTCATATTTTTAGAGAAGTAAAGTCCAAAACGCCATAGCGTATACCCCATGCGGATGTCGTTCGGAAAAAAAAAAATTGGCGGCCAGCTATTCGCTCGTACCCACCGCCCTGCAAACAGGGCGGGAGGTACGAGCGAAGGCCCGCTAGTCTAATTGTTGTGCCATTAGAGGGCGCACTATGCACCGTCCACTATCGATCACTAGGTCATTTTTTTATGTATGTGTCCTATTTTCGAGTAGTATAATAAGGGTATAAATGGCGCCACCAACGTCAAAACAGTCCGTCTCCCCAATTAAAAAAAAAAATTGGGCAACATTTTGGGAAGAAATTCAAATTTCGAAAAAAAAAAAAAAAATGAACAACATTTTGAGCCCCCCAGCCAAATCCTGGGTGCGCCACTGTGTGCATGGTCAGCAAAGAGAGAATGAAAGATGAAATTAGGCCCGTAATTTGCTCCAGTTTGCAATGGATTATGGGGCGTAGGCATCAAATGGCAATGGACTTCATGACAACTTTAACTGGGCGTGATTATCTTTGGGTTGAATTTTCTCCCAAAAGTCATCAGTCAAATTACCCCTTACAAATTGAACAAAAAAATAAAGACTGACGAGATAAGGTTTATTTTGATGGGTGTCTCAAACACCGTACAGAGAGTTATGGGCATTTTTCCCCCTGATCTTAAGTGGCCGTATTTGTCACTGAAGTCTATCGCAGTTTTTTGGCCGGTCGTTATCTGCAACATTTGGTCTACATATTAGGGGCTTCGCTCGTATCCCCTTGCAGCGCACCACTCCTGTTGAGGGCGCTGGGCACTCTCTAATAAATTCCAAAGAGTGAATTAAATGAGGGCCTAGACGTTTTAGAGTAAAAATCACTCTCATTTAAGATTGAAATATAAAAAAGAACCACTCCCGGTCGAAGCTCGAGTGAAAACTTTATCTTTTCGATTGAATGAACTTCACTCTCAAACGTCTAGTACCTAGTTTCCGACTGTGGGAGTGAGTTTTCTCTCTTTTGAATTTAGAGAGTACGAGCGAACATTAGGGGCCACCAACCTTGTTCCGCTCCTACTACCTGCTCAGTATACACGAGTTGAAAACAAAGTTAAAGTATGCCCTGGGGATGACGTTGGGAACCCAATTTGACCATCACGTGATCCGTTGTCTTTGATCACCCTATATATCTTCTAAAGTACAAGTCCGATTGGGTTGAATCGTTATTTGGAAAAGAAAATATAGATGTAAATTTGAGTGACGTCGTGATGACGTAATCGAATTTCATGTGACTTCGCTTAAAAAGGACAACTTAACTGGGGCCTATAATATACAGAACTATAAAGGTTCGATTCAGTTGTACTTGGTGTATAGTGTTGATATTTAGTGACATCATGACTGTGGTGTCGATGAAATTTGAAGCGTCGTCATCACACGTCACAGAGTCATTTCAAACAGCCGAAACAGCAATATTCGTCCACAAACACAATTCTGGTTTATTCGAGTTTAAACCACATATGCTTCTCTTAAAACATGAGAAAAAAAATATAAATTAGAAGAATAAAAATGAATTCGAACGTAATGAAATTCGGACTTTATTTCCCTTTGAAAAAAATCATCCAAAGCCTCAGATTAGAAAAGACAAAAAATCGGCTTAAAATGGTGATCTGAACCCATACCGCGGGCATCCATCGCGGTACAAAATCACGATCCTTTTCAAATGAGCTATCGCACTGCTCGACAAATTCTGGAAATTCATGGTAATACCTGCGTGCGTATCATAAAAGTATCGTACACGGCGCTCAACAACCATGTACATGTACTGCGGATGCCGTTTGGGAAAAAAAATTCGCGCCCGGCCGGACCGCGATATTATTTTTAATCAGAGTATCCAGAGTATTTCTTTGTGATTACGCGCCTATCATATGTTTCCCCCTCCCTCCCCCCCCCCCCCCCCCCCCCGCGCAGCCCCAGGTCCGATTTTGGGATTTGGTCACGTTTTCCATGCCCCATTGTGGGGATTTTGGTCACTCAAGTTATATTGTTACCATTGGCGTACTACATGGAAAAGCATTTACTAGTGCGCCCCACGTATGTATGTCGGGGCATTTTATATTTTATATTTTATATTTTATATTTTTAATTTGAACCTGGACCAAACGTTTTTTTTGTACCACCCGAGTACCATTATTTCCGTTCCGAGTGTCCAGCCTATCCTAAAATATGAATCCTCCTTCTAGGCATTTTTTTTCTCACCGGAGCCTGCGCCAGATGAATTTTATAATAGTTATTTTATTTGATACTAGTTATATACCCCCGCCCCCCCCCCCGACTGGAATGTCCAGTTTTGTTTCGTCCAGGCACGCATTGGTTACGTTTTGCGAAATCTCCTTGCAGATGTAAAGTTACATTCAATCAATAATTGTAAAGCAAAACATATTCATTTCATGTTTTGTTTTGTCTTTAGGACGCGTATCGAGATGCTGTGATCGGGTAGCACAGTACAAAATATGTCAATTGTCTGACTACACGGTACAGGTGATAATCTCAATGATAACCAATTGGCTCCATTGTTTCCTTCCCAGTTTCACGCTGCATAGCGTTTCCTGCTGAGACCTGTTCCCTAGTTTCGCCGCCATAGATCTCTCCGTGTTCGTGTGCAGTATTTTTATCTTGAATTTGATATTAATGTAACCTTGCTCTTTCATTATTCCCGGTGTAATGATTGCTAATATTCTTGCCGGTAAGTTTTTGTCGTAATTAGATGCTTTTGTTGATGTTTTAGTTGGTCTTTGACAAACAACCTGGACGAATACGGCACTCCACATCGCGGGAAACGCCATCTTGGATTTGAATAATAAATCAATCATCTACACATGTGCTTATCCCTTCGACCTATTGGAAGGATTTTACAATCATGATTATCCTCATATATTCTGAATGGTAAACTAAGGATTGACTTACTTGACTTACTTGACTAAATGCTGTCCTCCCTTGGCTTCTGTAAGAATCCTTGGAGCTAGCAGCCGCTTCACTGTGGAGGACCATTCCCTTCTGTTTACAACCAGACCAGGAGCGGTTCTAGAACCAATATTTTTGGGGGCTAGCAAGGGCGATCCAGATTTGTTTCAGGGAGGCGTGCTGAAATGTAGACCGGTTATTTTCTCCAGACACTTACGCCTCCGAAAATCAATAGGTGTGTGGGTGTGGGGGTGTGCTGGAATTTACTACCTTACGGAGACATGCACACAATAGGGAACAAAAGATTGTATACGTCTCCACAAGAACATTTCTATAGATGAATACGTCTCCACAAGAATTTCACGAAATAGATAAATGGATTTTACTCAAAAACTAGGAATTTCCAAGGTAGGTTGATCCGTCGCAAATGGAAGAGTTTTAGAAAAGGGATATTTAGTCCAAATTTTAGCCCAGGAAATTAATTCTGGTTAAAATAAGAGCATTTTGAAACTTCAATTTCAAACTCGAAAACTTTACTACACGAGAACAAAGAAATGTCTCAACAAGAATACAAATTCCAGAATGGGTGTGTGTGTGTGGTGGGGGGGGGGGGGGGGGGCTCATGCCATATTTTCAATGAAATCCTTAAATCATTCACACTATCCCATGTCACGATTATTTCTTTAGGAAGAAACCGTTCGCATGTACATTACAATCCTTCTTTTTGCTATAATGCAATTTCTTTTTAAGGATTTTTTTTGGGGGGGGGGGCTACACAAAATTTAGCCCCCCCCCCCCGTAGAACCGCGCCTGAACCAGACGTCTCGCTGCACATACAGTTGGTATCCCAATTTCGTGGCAGCTTGATTTGATATTGTCTAACCAACGTTTAGGGGGTCTACCTCTGGGTCGGTGACCTTGGATCCTTCCCTCAACTGCTAGCTTAGGATATCTGTCGTTTGTCAACCTGATGATATGTCCAAAGTAGGACAAGTGTTTGGCTTGGATCTTGTCTACTATGGTGGTCTGGGAGTTGTTTTTTTTCTCTGATGTTAGTATTTCTTATCTTGTCCCTTCTGGAAACGCCCATGATTCTTCTCAAGCATGACATTTCGAACACCAGTAGTGTGTGTTCATCTTTTTTCTTCGGAGTCGAAGACTCAGAGCCATATGTTGCAATTGATAAGATGAGTACTCTGTAGAGCTCCATTTTTGTGCTGGTGGTTATTTCTTTGGATTTCCAAATTGATGTCAGTTTTTGCTTTCCTCCCATTGATAGGCCAATTCTCCGTTTTATGTCGTCTGAGCTTGTGGAATTGTCGGATATGACACCACCAAGATAAGTGAAGGTTTGTACCTGGTTTAGCTTCTTACTTCCGATGCAGATTGATATATCATGTCTTTGTCTGCCAATCACTTGGACTTCAGATTTGCCGATGTTGATTGTCAGGCCAAACTGCTTGCTCACCATGTGGACTTTGGATACAAGAGTTTGCAGATCTTCTTTGGAATCAGCCATTAGGACTATGTCGTTGGCATAGCGGAGATTGTTGATAATGAGACCCTGTAAATTGATACCGATGTCCACATCATTTATTGCCAAGTTGATGACGACTTCCAGTAGAATGTTAAATAACTGAGGCGATAGGATGCATCCTTGTCTTACTCCTGTTAGAGTCTCGAACCACTGTGTTGTGTTGTTGTCGACTCTTACTGCGCATTTTGAAGTCTTGTAGAGAGCCTGGAGGAGACAAACAATCTTGCGTGGGTACCTTTAATGGTGTACCTAAAGGTGTTTCATGGCTGCCCAAAGTCCTTCCTGCCAAACAGGTTTACAAGGGCTCTACAGGTTTCCATGGGGTTATACAGGTTTACAAGGGGTATACAGGTTTACAAGGGGTTGGGGAACTAAGGATTGAGGAAAGAATATTGCAACCTGTCGCCACTTCAGCGGCTGTGTACAAAATCTATGGAAAGTGAAGAACATTTTCTAAGTATTTCCTAACAAAATTGGAAAATATTTCTCAGTCCGAGATTCATGTCTTATCACCATTTTTTTCAATGACTGATCTTCATTGAGATGATGAAGAAAAAGCAGCGTCAGGTTGCAACATTCTTTCCATGATTGAAAATCACCAACGCGCATTGAACCAGAAATGTCTGAAAAACCAGTAAAAAAAATCAACCTTATTAATTTTGTGTGTAAGTAAAGTGTAATTGAATTTGCTTGGGAACGAATGTACACTTCTTTTTGGTGTGCACAAAGTCTATGGAAAGCTGATTTTCAAAGTATTTTCTCAATTTCAGATTTATTTTCAACATTTTTGAAATGACCGACGTTTATTGAGATAATATACTTTATAATGACAAAGGTGGTGTCGGGATGCGATATTCCTTCCATGGAGCTGGATAATGATTATGTACACTTCGTGTAGACCCCCCCCCCCCCCCCATTATGTGTGTTTCACACCGTGTGCAGTTTTGAGGATATCACTGGGCATTGTTGTATTGTTAGGAAACAAAGTCTTGTCGTCGCATTTTCCCCTACTTTTGATTTTCTGGGGTCAGTGAGTTTTCAAGTTATGGTAGGAGCTTCTATGTGTCACTTGGTGGCCAGTCAGTCAGTCACCGAAAATTGACCAAAGTATGCATGGTGTTCCATGTGTGCTATCGGCGTCGCATTTTTTCTTCACATATCATCTCAATGAAGGTCATTCATTGCAACAGTAGACAGTCAACAGTAGAGTGGAAGTCATGTACAGGACTGTTAGCTTGTATTTCTGTATTTGTTTGATGAAATCGGGCCCTGCAGGTGCTCTATTTTGCAATGGAGCGTATATGCATCATCATCACGATGGACTTTAGTACTTTACAGAGGGGTGATTATCTTCGTGCTATTGGATGGAAGTTTTAATTTAATTTGTGCCTCTTGGCTGTACTTAGTTGTGATTATTAACACCGGTAGTCGTGGAATAAGGACGAAAGGATTGAGGCACAAGCACAGGGGCCATGATTGACGGATAGAACACGATTAAAATTCGCGTACAAAACCAATGAGAGCTATTGCTAAAATGTCGGGGGTATAAACAAAGGAATGGGGATCATTGACAATGGGGGTGGACTATTGCCAGTGCTTACAAAAAAGAGAGTGTAGGATGTACAGGTTATCGTATACGACTGAGGACATAGGACAATACCATGTGTGTGATATCAATGGGCTTGACGCTGGACACTAGTCCTCGGGGGAATTCATGAACAAACCTAATGGGAGCTGTCTAGGAAAAATTGGTGGACAAACAAAAGGGAACTAAATAAAGCAAGGGGCAGGTCCTCTTGGTGTTTGTATGTGTAGGTGTTGAAGTCAAAGACTTACTTTCCAAAATGCAATATAGCCATTTGGAATACTGGTGCCAAATGTCTAGAGTTTTAAGACTCCAGAGAGTGAATCCCAGCAAAAATTCCTCAGCAAAATTCTTCCCAAAAAGTGACGAAAAATGGCGTTATGGCCTTTTGAAGGAAAAGTCTTTGTATTGATGTTGAAATCAAGTTGAGACTGCATGTAGACTAACAAAAACTGTTTTCTTTTTCTCTTTGCAGTTTTTCTGTCTTCCCTTTCTCTTGTCTGTCTGTGTACTTGCAGGTAATGACGACGGCCTGGACTGGATGTTCCCTGAGGGTGCTGTTGGTGGTTTCTGAGTTGAGTTCTTTCCAGGTTTAATTTCATGTGTTTTTCTTAGTTCCTTATTGTGTATAATATTGTGGGGCCCCTGTGTTTTGTATGTGTAGGTGTTGAAGTCAAAGACTTGTTTTCCAAAGGTCCAATTGTGCACACTGTCATTCCGACAAATTGATAAAACTGCATAATCGTCTTGCCAGAATGATTCTTAATGCTCATCCTAGAACACATATTAGCGACTTACATGAGGCGATCTCTTGGTCATCATTACCATCCCGTTAGGGAATGTCACACAGTGTGTCAGGTTTATAAATGTCTCAATAACCTCAGTCCAGCGTATCTCAGTGCACGTTTTGAAATGCCATCTCATACTGCCAACACTCGTTCGAAGTCAAGCGGCTCATTACATCTGCCCATTGTTCCCAAAACAAATGCCGCCAAGCACACATTTCAGTATTGTGGGACCCTGGGATGGAACAACCTAACCACAGCCCAGCGAAAGGCCAAGTCTTAAAATATTTTTAAATCTCTTTTAAACTAATTACTTTTAAAGTTTTCTATAGTTTTTTTTATGGTTTTAATTTACGAGAATACCTATAGTTACTTTAAAAAAAGCATTTCCACACGGGTTTTTTTTATTATTCATTTCTTGTTTATTTCATAAAGTAATCTTCATATAGTAATATTTTTTATTTCTATTTGGTTTTTGTTTGCTTAGCTCAATTTTATTTCTGTGCTGTCGTTAGTTACTGTTTATTTCAGTATTTTAATATTAAAGTTTAATTTTTATTCCCATTACTATCTTTTACGTATCTGTTTTGTTTTGTTTGTTTGTTTGTTTGTTGGGGAGTTGGGGTGTTTGTTTGTTGGGGTGTTTTTGTTTTTGTTTATATTATTGTGTTTTAACATTCATTTCGTTAATTGTTGTGAATTTTAACGAATTTTGCCATTGTAAAGTGTAATGAAATAAGATATCAGTAAAATTAATAAATACTGTAGATATGAGGATTAGGATCTTCTATCATATCTGACGATTTTTATATTTTGCACTATTTCATTGAAAATCTCATCACCCATCTGATACACACATTTTCAGCCATTTGATTCGCGAGTTTACATTTCATGGTGCCACACCTTGAATGCCCGCACGTACAATTTTTACTTCGTCATCTGCGTCATTTCACCATGGTAACGGACAACGAATGAAACGATTGAAAACCCAACATATGAGTCCTTTCTTGCTCAGTTCACGAAGCGCATTGCCGCACTGAGCGGCGGATATCAAGGACGGACGCTGATGCCACGTTATCACATTTCGTCGCCGATTCTTTCTGGTAAGGAACCGTATACTGTTGTTTCTCTCCACCAACTACGAGGCTAAGAGATTTACCCAAGTGACGGGGACAGAAGTGGCGGGAAAATAACACTGTACGAGGTAAGTGCGGCTGGCTGTGGGTTTTTAAATGACCGGTAGACGAACGTCGTTGACCATTAACGATTTCTCCCTTAATTGCTTTTTACTGCTTAAAGTTTTTTGGGGTGTGAACAGAAGTGCATCAATAGCTTTTTACAAGGGCAAAATGTGACTCGAGACAAAGGAAATTCAGTTCAATTTTTGCTGCTCCTGACACAGCACGTATAGCAGGTATTAGAAAGGCCGTTGATGGCGGTTTAAGCCGGTTTTTCTGGTCTGACTTTTGATTCTATTCTGATTATTTGAAATGAATTTGTATGAAGATTACAATGTCACTATTGTTGCGTTGTTAAAAGTTTCTTATAAGAAACAATGAGGTTACCGTAGCAGAAAAATCTAGCAGAAGTTTGTGAAAAAAATATGTGATAAAGCTTGGGAGTAGATCTAGCGGGGAAAAAAATATTTAGCATCTTCTGAAAAAATCAACGATCTTACTACAACAATACATACGGAAGACGGATATAGTGCCACTCAATGAGTGTGAATATATTTTTTGGTGCGTGTGAAAATAATTTTTTTTTACAGGGGCCGCCACTTATTATCTGGCGGCCGCCACATAATAAGTGGCGGCCGCTGTACAAAAAAGTATTTTCACACGCACCAAACAAATATATTCACACTCATTGAGTGGCACTATCCGTCTTCCGTAAATACACACTAGAAAAATAGGCTTACATCATTTCCAAACGAGCGTAAAACACCGAGCAACACAGTTGTGCTTTTCAGGCTTTGCTCCATAAAGGAGAAAATACAGCCAAAAAAGGTTCAGATTTATAATGAAAGAAAACATGATTCTTTCAAAAAGAAGAGACTAAAATTACTTAACTTACATAAAAAAATTAAGGCCGGCAGAATAGTGCTCATACATCGGCGCCCTGGCCATAAAATCTCGCTGGGCCCCAACCCCCCGGCCCCCGGTCCATGTTGTCTCTCATTGCGCGGTGTGTGCTCAATCAGCTGGAGAGAACATTGACCGGAGGAGCGGGGGGAGCGGGGAGTGGGTGACCGTGGCAGGCTCAGAAACACCGCGTTCCCACTTGAATTGGGAATAAGGTGGATCAAGATCCGGCATTTTGGTGTGATCGTTATCTTACCGCAACGAAACCGCAAGTCGCGTTCCCACTTATGCTTGATCCACCTTTTCGTACGGAAATGTTGGGTCCGAAAGGTCACTGAGTTCGGAATTACGCGCGCTCTGTGGAACTGCCATTGTTGCATGGTTGCATGCTAGGCCAGGATGGGTCAGTTTTCAAACAGCACTATCAGAATTCACAGACAAAAATTACGCGAATTCACCAACATAAATCACGGATCCGTAGAGGATCCGTGAGTGCATAAATTAAAAGGTGAAAATCCAACAGAGCCGCTCACGTGTGACATCACGGAAGAAACCAATGCATCGATAAGGGATTCCCTGGTTCTGAAGCTTCTCATTGGTTAGAAACGGTCACATGATGTACTACGACATCATTTTCCAATTTTCTATAATCAATACTTCAGATTTGTCACCTCCGTACGTACCGCGTTATCGGCACTATTCTCATCGCATACTCGTAAGCTTTTCAATGATTCTGTGCCAAAGTGAAGTCTTTTGGTGAGTGCGGACTCAGAGTCATTTATGGATGGAAAAATAAGTAAAATTTCAGGAATGAAAAAGGTTTAGTAATGGACGAACACGCAACAAAATAAGGCCTATAGTGTAGTTTTAGGATACCACGTGCGCTTTTGCATGCGCGGTGCTAGCCCGTAGTTCAGCGGTTGTTTATTGTGCATGTTGTATACGCTGGAAATGTTCACATGAGCTACACGCCTGAAAACGTGTTTCTGCGTTCATGAGACCGCAACATTTTCGCGCCACTCGTGCACCGGGCGGATGTTAACAGGTCAAATTGCCGGATCAGATCCACCTTTTGCGTTCCCATCTGATCGTGATCCGGCAATTGCCGGATCTGATCCACCAATTGGGGGATCTGTATCCTGGTCCAGAGGTGGATCAGAAAAGGTGGATCTGATCCTGATCCACCTTATAACGGTTAGCGTTCCCACTACAAACAATTGCCGGATCTGATCCACCAATTGGGGGATCTGATCCGGCAATTTGGCAAAAGGTGGATCAGATCCCCCAATTGGTGGATCAAGTGGCAACGGGGTCAAAAAGTGTCCCAACCATTTTGGCCAGGATTATCTGAATGTACAATAAATAGCCTTGATATTGGGATTTGGACATTGCGCGTATTACGCGCTCAAATAACAACACGCGCGCGCGCTGGTTTCATACAACATGGTCAATGCATATACACGATTCAACATGACGGTTCACCATGTCATTTTGGCCGATATTTTTACAAAAAATACAGATTGTGTTCAATGTGAAGCCGTATTACGATGCACAAACAACGTGTTATCTTCTTCAATTTGTTTTTATACCCGTCATTCCGTTATTTGGACGAAAAATCCATCCAAACCATAGTGTAACCACGGTGCACCGACAATAATAAGGAGAGTCACTTACTTTCTTTATATATTGGTTTGGATAGATCACCGATGGATTTTTCGGCAAAATAACGGCAAATTAATTCGAACCGTCCCATGGTTCTCCCCAGGATTTTTTCAAACCTGTGGAGGAAGTTTTGCTCTGATTCAACAACCTGAAGCCATGGCGTGAGATTCGGGGCCCACTTTTCAAGGGCCCCAAACAGTTTTGAGACAAGATCTTGTAGCTAGCCCCTATTTTTGTAATTAAAGAAAAAAGTCAAAATTGTTAACTTATAAAAAAAAATCAACATTTCACAACCTGTGTTAAAGCTTTCTGAACAAGAAAGGTATGGTTTACATTTACAAGTAAGTTTCAAATTAAGAAATTAAGGTGAAGAAAAAATCTCTTAATTTGCTTCCGATTACATGCCTTTCAAAATAGCGTCAATAGGTCGGAAAAATTATTTCGCCAATTTTTTTGGGGTGCTGATTAATAGAGCATCATAATAATATTAGTATAGAGCAAGGAATCGTGTTTACTTTGTGTCTGGATTATTTTCATTTGCGCCACGAAAATTAGCAAGAGTGGCCATCAAAAGTGATTAAAACTTGCCTCACCTAATTAAAAATATTTTCGAGGAGGGTGATTCCACTATACTTAACATACATCACGGCCGCTGGCGCCACCGACATTCAGTCCGGGCCGCCGGAAATCGCGCCGTGCTTACGGCGCAGCATGTGTAAGGCCTGTTACAACTGATAATGTAGTAACCCACTGATTATGTATCACCAACCGATAACGTCACACAAATTGACCGATTGTGTAATAAATGTTACTACACTGTCGGTCAATATTTGTTACATTATCGGTTAAGACCGATAATGTCACAACTGATAGTGTAGTACATTTTGACTACACTATCGGTCAATTGTTGTTACATTATCGGTTAGTGATACAGTATCGGTCAATTTGTGTGACATTATCGGTTGGTGATACATTATCCGTTGGTTACTACATTACCATTGTAACACGGCCCATCCCACGTGGCCGAAAATCTTGCACTACTGCAGACACACGCTACGATGTTTATTGTTACGCCACAAGTTTGAGCTTGTCGTCATTTTAATGGAAAGCACATACACAGAAAATAAAGATCACGTTGTGTGAATTAATTCGCAGAAACTCTTTTTCTCCATCGATGTTTGTTTGGTATTTTAACGATCCAACTTCGGCCGACGGCACAACATCATCATGGATACGACGTTTGTATAGGTAGTAGTCACTGGTTCCAGTCCTTTATCATAGCATTGATTCCGTTAGCACGCGAAGGGAACCAGTGTTCCATGCTGTATGCGCGCGCGCTGTATGCCTGTCAGCTGGTGGTCGACAGAACCCGTCATCGTGTGCATTATGTTCACACATGCATCAGAAAAAAAACAGGATTTTTTTAAAAACATTTTGCATGTCAAGGTGTAATAATGACGTATGTAACGATTATATTGTGCATTTTAATTGCGTGTATAATAACTATATTGTGCGTATCGGGGGCCGAAAAAATGTTTGTACGTGGGGAGAACCTTGCCGGCAGTCGGCCAGGCGCACATGGGTGCGTTTGTGCAAAAATAATCGTACTTCATGTAGTTTGAGAATTCAAGTTTTGAGATCGTCGCGATTTTTGCCCGTTTAACAAAGGTATGTTTGTGTCAAATCATGGTCAGTTTCAAGTGTGGAAAATGGTTTATGTTCGTGGCAAATAATTAAAAGTACTTGAAATGTTTGAAATTTGTTCATTTGAAATGATCAATATCAACCTTCAAAATGGCAATAAAAAAGTTTGAGGTCGGCAATTTTGCCAAAAAAAATCGAGGTCGGGTTACCGTAAACACACCATTTATTTTGGTTTGGCCTAAGGTTAAATACGGTATATTCCTTAAGAATGTTGTCCGGCTCCCAATATGCTTCAGTTGGTCACTTAGTCATAATGCAGATTTTAGAATGGACAGACTTTCTCAGCTGCTTCTGACCATCAACAGATAGATGTGGGTATCGTACATGTAGGTATCTTTGCGGCATTTATGGTGGCCATCTATTAAATAAATACCCAAAATCTTACAAGTATTGGATCCACATTTCTTTTTAAGCTCTGGCAGGAGCCTCTACATGTCACTTGGTGGTCGGTCTGTCGGTTGGTCGGTCTGTCTGTCTGTCCCCGAAAATTGACCAACTTAATATTTGTCCAAAAAATAATTGACTAAAATGCCGTACCGTGGCCATAATATGCACTCTTTCGGAGAGTTTTCTGAACACTGGCTTTGTTTCGATTGATGCGCATGCGCGTCTATTTTGCCTATTTATCTGTCCACGAAAATTGACCAAAATGAGCCCCCCTAAGTTTCCTATAAAATATAACTTCCAAACTGAAAAAAGCAAACCAAATACATTTAATACTTACAAACATTGTTTGTAACAGTTCGGAAAGATGTTTATGAGAAGTTTGTAAATGGAGGCAAACTATGTGCAGTAATGTTATAGTCACGTGGTATATACCGCGCTATACAGGGTGGATTTAAAAAAAAACGAAACCGAGATATTATTGCTAATTGGAACAGAAGTAGGGCACATGTGAATCAAAGGGACATTTCCTCTGTTAGGGTTGAATCTTTTCTTTAAAATGACACCCTGGTCATGTCATTACATACACGATTGACTGAGCAGTGACCAACTTTATGAAAGGGTCTATTTAGAGACTTGCGCCACTTTTCTTGGTGAAATCTCTTTTTCCCCACCTGCCTTGATTGGCAACCATACCCTTTGGTTTACATGTGCCCTACTTTTGCTTCAATTAGCCATAATATCTGAGTTCCTTTTTTTTTATCCGCCCTGTATAGCACACTTTATTTTATGGGAGACTTAGGGGTATATTTTGGTCAATTTTGGGGGACAGACTAGCGCAGCGTGATTTTCGCGTGGGACGGTTGCCAGGGCTTGTACGCACAGTCTCCGGTCAACATTACCGTCCGGCCGGTTGCACGGTGAAATCATTTGTGCCGGCGTGGTGGTACCCCGAAGCACACGGTTATTTATTGGCACTGTTGCGGAAAGAAGCACGGCCTCGTACTTTTGGGCGTCGCATTTTTCAGCTCTGGCAGGAATCATTTTGATAGATTTCATGCAAGACTAACATGCAAAACGGCTAGCTGTGCAGTCGCACTTGTTAAATTATCCTTTATCCTATTATTATTAAAAGATCATACGGTGTCTGCACTCTGATGTCTGTATGTCTGTCGGTCTGTCTGTGTGTCACTTTTTTTGTGTAAAAGGCCTAGCGTGTGCACAAAATGCAATGGTTATTTTGTAGGTGTCCAGGCAGTGTATAGGCCTATGCATGTCCTGTGCTATGATTTGTCTCTGGCAAATATCAATACAAGAGAGGGACTGATCAGTATTTAAAAACTTTGCAGTTGAAATGCTTGAAAGTTGCCTTCATGAAGTGATTTTGCGTAAAGACAAAAACAGGTGTTTATTTTTAACCATGTGTTTAAGTATCGCCCATGCACAAAAACAATCAATCGTGCTGCGCCCGCAAAGAAAATCAAATCAATGGCTTTAAATGGGAGCTAGCTATAGTTTGGTTCCCTGACCAAAATATTCTGACTATTTCTGAAATTCTGAAGAATATCGGCACGGGGTTTCCGAAAAGTCCGAAGTTTGCATTTCGTCGACAATCTCGGATAGCGCCCGGGTATATCCGGGTATAAATAAAAGGTTTTATTTACCTGCCATCATCATCACAAAAAATGTAAAAATGAGTCGATAATTGATATTCATTGATTTCATATATAAAACTTAATATCAATGGCGATTCTGCACATCAAGTATATATGCACTCAGATCGTACGTCATGTACTACAGGATGTATAAAGAGAACTCGGAAACCCAGATGTAAATGTAAATCATATCAAAAAAAATCTAATAAAAATTGTCACATAAGTTCAAAGATCATGTAAAACGCCCTTGTGTCTTCTCTCTAATGATACCTTGAGTGTGTCTCTCTGGCCGCGGATGACTGAGCATTCGTTATTATTCTGTCAAGGGTCAAAACCTGTACATTTAGCAGTGTTGTAGTCGAGACCGGATAGTCCGAGACCGAGACCAAGATCGAGACCTGAAGTTGCGAGACCGAGACCGAGACCAGCCCCTTCAAGGCGGACCGAGACTGAGACCAAAATGGTCCGAGACCGAGACCGAGACCGAGACCGCGGATAATAAATAACAATAATCTAAATAAACAACAAGACACTAATTACAGCTGAACAGTCTGTCTTTGAGATGTTGATGTTCATGCGGATGTGAAGGAAGTGACTGAAAGTTAGGAATCACTTGTACCTGTTTAATTGTGTCATGCGAGTGCTCTTCGTGTTTGCTTCATGCCATAAATTACAGCATGGCAACAGAATTTGTTATTGTCACAATTAATTAAAAAAATTGGAAACAACCTAATTTAAAGAAGGGGAAAACCTTATTTGATGAACTCCATATATTTTTGCCACTTTTTTTTAAAAATTGTTTAACTACTATAAAGTGTAAATCTGATGAAGAAACTCTAACTTAGGAGTACGACAATTTGAACTAGTTTTTGCAAAACTTGAACATGTTGAAACTTGACAAAAGTAAAACGTTAAAGGTGGATGTTTCATCTGTAATAGGAACTCGGACCCTAAACTCCACAGCTACCCCTTGGTTTCAGCAATGACCACTAACGGATATTTAAATGCAACTTTAATTTTACATTGGACCTCCTTGTAAACCTGATTCGAAAAAAAATTGGAGCAAGAAAATATTGATTTATTTTTTAAAATTTCAGTCATGGAATATAGATTTGTACATGTAGACCAAAATATTGAGAGATGGTAGCCAGATATGGATTGGTCTGCCCCCCCCCCCATCCCTCTTTGTGATTCTCCTTCCAACCCTGCATGTTTGTGTGTCCCCTACATGCTTGTTTCTTGTTCCTCTGTCATTTACCTCTGAAGAAGGCCTGGCTAAGGCTGAAATGTAATGCCACTTTATTTTTGTTTAATGTCAATAACGTTACATATACTATAGAAGTTTGATGAACCCTATTTGCCTGATCTATCTTATGTTAATCTGCCCGCCGTCATCATCGTCATTAAGCTCATTGAGAATATGGCCGACACAATAGAAGGACGCAGTCACAAACTGAATGTGGTGGGCGAATGTACTTTTAGGATTCATGGCTCAGTGCGCACGCCTCTCTGTGTTTTGTACCGTGTCATCGTATCGCCCGCATCAGCTACTTTGCTGGGCAATTTACTTGAGTATTTTAGTGATTAACAAGTACGACATATTGCCAATATATTAATAGTTTATTGTGATGGCCGTAAACAGCATATAGCGATTAATGGAACACAATTCTTTTCGACTCATGCAAATGGAATTGACATTTTGGGAGGAGACGAGGCAGGCAATTAGACTCTATTTTTGTGTGACTATGGCAGTAGCTCAATTTGTGTTTATCACAGATGAAAAGATGAATACATGGCGAGTCAAAAAGAAAGTGACCACATGATAAAAAAAATGGCATGCTCCATTTCGTAAAAAATATAATTGGGATAAAAAACATGTTATTGAGTAGTAACTGTGAACATTTCATGTAATTTGTATACTCTATTCCCAAGTCGTGTCTATTTTGATAAAGAGATCACAAAATTCAGCTGTCCACCACTAATACCAATTTAACAGTCTACGAATTGATAAATATCCATTAATAAATATAATGAAAAACTAGAGCTGTATGTCTGTTTGCAAACAGAACACAGGGCCTTTTCGCATTTTACAAATATTTGTTTCGTTTGTCCTTTTGCAGTCACTTTTCAGAGTGCTTCATACAGTTAAAGGTTGTTCAAAACACTTAGAATAATTCCTAAAGTATAATTTTATCAAATGATGTCACTTGCCCTGCAATGACGTCATCCTTAAGACCCTTCTCAATGCACATTTTGTCATTGTGATTTTGGTTTGAACCAAGTTTAATGTCAATCCGATGAAAGAAATTGTGCAATTTGTGGAAGCAGAATAAAATTATAAATATCTAAAAAATTATAAAAACCAAATGATGACGTCATCGTGACGTCACTTTAAACTTTGTATACTAGTACCATTATTTACCTACCCACTAAGTTTCATGACAGTCAGACCTTTCCTTATATGTATTTTAAAAAATCGCATTTTTATTACGTCATAATGATGTCAGATATTTTTTTCAAAATTTTGTGCAAATACCATTTACCTAACAGACCAAATACACAAAGAATTTTGAATTTTGCATGTTACGTTCATGAGATATGGCAAAAAGGTCAAAAACTTCAAATATTCATATAAAATCTCCGGATGACGTCATCATGGCGTCACCTAATTTTTTTTTTACGTATAACACATCCCGGTCTAGCCACATACCAAGTTTCAACCCAATTAGACTCACAGTTCTGTAGATATAGGACTTCATAATATGCACGTAAATTTTCAAAAATCAATAAAAAAATAGTTGATGACGTTATCATGACGTCATAGTCTTGGCATAATTTTTGTATGAGGGTCTTTCTTTGCTGTAACATTGATGACGATTCCAGATCGCCAAGTTATAGAAATGGTGGCTTGAAAAGGTGTACAAAGTCAATGGGCTAACACGTGTACAAAGTTAACGGGCTAAAAAAAATGCAGAAAAATTGTACCTTTAAATTTGTAATTTGCCTTTGAACTGAAACTTTTTTATGAAATATTACTTGATATTCTGACCCTTAGGTATATGTTCAATCGAATGACAGCGCGAAAAAAAAATACGATTTCTCTTTCCTTCTCATAGTAATTCTCGGCTGAAGTTCAGAACTACTCAGTAAGATATCAGTGTTGTATAGGAAAAGACTGGTGGAAAATCCCACTGCAGAAAAACTGCACCTTTAAATAAGTAACATAGGGCTTTTCGGCATTATGATTTTTTATTATACGTCCCTGACTATGCGCATGCATGAACATAAAATCTGTCAAAGTTAGCCGAAAATCGGCTAAAACGGTCACTGTGATGTGGACAGGATTTGACCTCGGCAACACGTGCTCTGCAGGCTGACTGTATGTGCGTAACGTACGTGTATGTACATGTACATACATGTACATATAGACGTTCTGTGCATGTTTTAGAGCAGAGGTATTGTCAACCTGAAGTTTTAAGAAGTTCTAAAACATAAAAACTGCCATGGTTGATTTTTCAGGAATTTTCAAATGAAAAAAGGTATTTTTATTATAACTTCTGGTCTGATGACGTCATTTGCCTAAAACTTCGCACACGTCTTAAGTGGGTCAAGGTCATTATATACACCAATATTTAGGCGATTCCGACAAACTTCGCCACAGACATCTATTCAAAATACATTTTTGAAAATGTTCAACCTGTCGCTAGAGGGCGCTCGAAGATTGCATGACGTCATCGGTAGATGATTTTAAGAATATTCTCAGCCAAGAGACTAACAACGTTAAAAGCAAGTTCATATCTATAACCACTTTTAAATAATAAGCCACTTCCTGTCTCGGCCTTTTTCGACCGGAAGCAAGGGTCACGTGATTGCACGCACACTGAATGGAATAAAGACCTCAACCTACTCTACCACTTGCCGGCAACAGAATGCTGCGGACGCGTACGGTTGATTTCTTATGCATTTTTGAATATTAAAAGTGTCACAATTTAATTGCCTATAAATAAATACCGGATGACGTCATCATGACGTCATCATGACACAATGTTGTTTGAATTAGGGTCTTTGCTTGAACAAAGAGTGGTGTAAATGAATTACTGGCAAACAGTCGAAAATGCCCTTTGAAAATCGACAATTTTTTTAATTTCTGTGTACAAAGTCTATGGGCAAAATTAAATATTCAAAATTCTATAATAAATTAGTCGATGACGTCACCATGACATCAATCTTCGGGACACATCTTTACTATAGGGACTATGCTTGCATTTGGGGCCGAAAGGTCAAGGGTCAAGGTCACAGTGGCTGAAACAATAGAGCGCGATAACTTGAGAAATACTTTACATCTGATCTTCAAATTTAGTTTGTGGATTGTCCTTTGCAATTCTAAGAAGCCTTTTGCATTTGGGGCCAAAAGGTCAAGGGTCAAGGTCACAGTGACTTAAACAAAAGAAATTTTGTCAGCGCGATAACTTGAGAAATACTTTACATATGAACTTCAAATTTGGTTTGTGTATTGTTCTTGGTAATCCTAAGAAGCCTAATGCATTTGGGGCCGAAAGGTCAAGGGTCAAGGTCACAGTGGCTGAAACAATAAAAAATTTTGTCAGCGCGATAACTTGAGATATACTTTACATATGAACTTCAAATCTGGTTTGTGGATTGTCCTTGGCAATCCTAAGAAGCCTATCGCATTGGGGGTCGATAGGTCAAGGGTGAAGGTCACAGTGGCTAAAACAATAGAAATCTTGTATTTATTCTGAGATCATAGGGATTAGGGATTAATTCATATAAAACCTACAGAAGACACTAATGCTGTCAATGAACGTTCCATGTGACCAAGGTACATGTAAGTTGATGTTAAAAGAGTGGTGTTATGTCATGAAAACAGTCACGGTTGCGGGGCATTTGTGTTTGTAAACACAACTGACTTGTTGAGTGGTCGGGCACAACCCGACCACTCTTTGGATTGTTGCGATTAATCTTTCTTTCTTCCTTTTTTTTTTTTTTTTTTTTTTCTGCAAAGCACGTTTCCGCGTGTTTTCTCCTAAACGGCATATGATATGAGCTTGTAACTTTTAACATATATTGACCCTCATTCCGAGTGGTGCATATTACACTGACGTCATTATGACGTCATCGGGTGTCAAATTACAAGCGATTTTCGTTGAAAAAATGACGATCTTCTTTCATCTATAACTCTCCAACAAAATGATCAATTATGCTCCAACCTTGTAATCAGATAGACCATAAATTGATAAACATTTTTGTAGTGTACGTAAACTCGCTTTACCTTTACTTCCGGGTCTACAGGAAGGTCAAAGTTAGGTGAATTCAAAATGAAGACATTATCCTGAAATCGAAACAAAGCACAATTTCTTCCAAACAGTTTACGGTATGATCATAAAACCTAGTGTAAACTTGTACCATGTTACTATTGTTACGTAATCATGGCGTCATCAGGTATCAAATTACAAGCGATTTGATTGCCGATTTGACAAAATACTTTGACCTATATCTCTTGAACTAAATAGAGTATCGTGTTCGTTTTTTCCCGAGGTTGTAAACGGTGCCTTGAGCAACATTTCTTATTCCCGGGCACAAAACTGCTTGACCTTTACTTCCGGTGTTACCGGAAGTGCAATAGAAACTGAATCTAACTCTAAAACGGAAACATTTTACTACAGACAAATACATTATGGAAGTGTTCAATGAGAAATGCCAATCACAAACACATAATTTGGACGTCATCCACGAAAGGGCGCCCTGTAGCGGCACATCGAAAACAGTTTAATCTTTTAAAATGTTAAAACCCTCAATCAAATTTGTATGATATATTGCCCCTATATATCTCGTGAGCAACCACAAATGAGTTTGCAAGGTTTCATAATCATGACATCATCAGACCGGAAGTTACTGTAGGGAGAATTCCACAATGATCATTTTATTTTGAATTTAAATCCATCGTTTGATCCCTGTCTCATGACTTTGTTTTTTGCCCCCCCCCCCTAAAAATGACATCTGTTACACTTAATATGGACCTTTTGCTCCCAAATACTGTGACGTCATCAAACTGGAAGTTAGCTGTTAATATTACATACACTTAATTTCCATGTTTCCATGCGTTATTTTTACTGATTGATAAACAAGTGTCCTCCCTTCCCTGTTTTGACTGATGACGCCATCAAACCGGAAATAACTTGTACGTGTACCCAATTGTTTACTTAAATTTATCATTCCTTAAAAGACGCATTCTTTTTGTACAAAATAAATGGTACTGGAAATGTGGAAGTTCTTGGTCCTTTTTTTCTGACATAAACATGTTCATAACTTAACTGGACAGTGTCTAATGAAATTGTTGTCTACCCGACTACTCTGCGTTTGTAACAACAAACGCGAACCTCTAGTTTAATTTTAATTTCAAACGACAGTAATTTGTCTTATATTATTGAAAAGGAAGGCCTATTCTCTATAGGCTGACTTCTTCATACTTTAAAAGGAATAGAGCCAATTGTTGTCTTCATACTCATTAATCAACGACTGAATCACCCCCTTTATCAGTACCTCAATGTCTCGAATCGTTTGAATACTTTTACTTCTAAATATCATTGCTCCCTGTGACTTTCGGATCAGGAAGATATACATGGAGTTAACACACTATGAGGTCTCAGTATTAAGCTTGCTTGTTAGCCGCGCTTGTCTACTGGCCTTGCATTTAAGTGCAATATCATCATTAAAAATCCACGATGGAGGAAAATCATTAATCATTCATATTAAATATAATATCAACAATACTGGCAAGCAATGAGGCAAAAAGCAAGCACTTAATGACTGTGTTCTTTTGTTTTATAATCTGGCGGTTATTATAAATGACAACATAAACAAAGAAAGGCTTCAGTGATCACGCTTTTGAGTGAAATTAATTGTCCTTGAGTACGGCAGCCTTTATTATGGGGATCGGGCACCACACGGTCGCTGTTTTATATACATGTATATAGGGTATATTCTTTTAAAATTTCAGGGATTATTATTAAATCACTATAAAACCCATATCCACCTGATGCCATTTTAATAACCCCAGAAGAGTGGGGTTTTTTTTGCCAAAATAAAGAATGTACATACCCATCTTTTGCTGACCTTTGTTTTTGTGAGCGGAGCGTCTATTTGGGAAAAATGGCGAAATAAGCCCAAAATGAGAATCATTTGTGTTTGCAGTAAAAAAAAAAAGAGTCAACAATTTTACGTTGACACACAATTTTGGACAAACGGTCTCTTGAAGGGGCAGGGACACTTTCCATAATTGTTTTGGGGAAAAACAGAAGTTACAAAATATTTCAACAGTTATGTAAACTTATGCGTCGAATTTTGTTTTCGGAATTTTGCCTTAATAGCAGTCTAAAAGTAACTAGAGGTTCGCGTTTGTTGTTACAAACGCAGAGTGGTCGGGTAGACAACCATTTCATTCGGATAGACAACCATTTCATTAGACATTGTCCAGTTAAGTTATGAATATGTTTATGTCAGAAAAAAAGGACCAAGAACTTCAACATTTTCAGTACCAATTATTTTATACAAAAAGAATGCGTCTTTTAAGGTTTGATAAATTTCAGTAAAAAACAGTTGGGTACACGTACAAGTTATTTCCGGTTTGATGGCGTCATCAGTCAAAACAGGGAAGGGAGGACACTTGTTTATCATTAAGTAAAAATAACGCATGGAAATATGGAAATGAAGTGTATGTAATAATAACAGTTAACTTTCAGTTTTTTGGGGGCAAAAAACAAAGTCATGAGATAGGGATCAAATGATGGATTTAAATTAAAAATAAAATGGTCATTGTTGAATTCTCCCTAAAGAAACTTCCGGTCTGATGACGTCATGATTATGAAACCGTACAAATTCATTTGTGGTTGCTCACGGGATATATAAGGGCAATATATTATAAAAATTTGATTGAGGGTTTTAACATTTTAAAAGATTAAACTGTTTTCTATGTGCCGCTGGAGGGCGCCCTTTCGTGGATGACGTCAAAATAATGTTTTTTGATTGGCATTCCTCACTTAACACTTCCATAATGTATTTGTCTGTAGTAAAATGCTTCCATGTTAGAGTTAGATTCAGTTTCTATTGCACTTCCGGTAACACCGGAAGTAAAGGTCAAGCAGTTTTGTGCCCGGGAATAAGAAATGTTGCTCAAGGCACCGTCTACAACCTCACGAAAAAACGAACACGATACTCTATTTAGTTCAAGAGATATAGGTCAAAGTATTTTGTCAAATCGTGCAATAAAATCGCTTGTAATTTGATACCTGATGACGTCATGATAACGTAACAACAGTTATAACATCTTTGTAACATTGTACATGTTCACACTAGGTTTTATGATCATACCGTAAACCGTTTGGAAGAAATAGTGCTTTGTTTCGATTTCAGGCTAATTACGACTTATTTTGAATTCACCTAAACTTGACCTTCCGGTAGACCCGGAAGTAAAGGCCAAGCGAGTTTACGTACACGACAAAAAATGTTTATCAATTTATGGTCTATCAGATAACAAGGTAGGAGCATAATTGATTAATTTGTTGAAGAGTTATAGATGAAAGGAGATCGTCATTTTTTCAACAAAAATCGCTTGTAATTTGACAGCCGATGACGTCATAATGACGTCATTGTAATATGCACCACTCGGAATGAGGTTCAATATATGTTAAAAGTTACAAGTTCATATCAAATACCGTTTTAGGAGAAAACCCGCGGAAACGTGCTATGCAGAAGAAAAAAAAAGAACGAAAGAAAAGAAAGAAAGAAAGAAAGATTAATCGCAACAAATCCATAGAGTGGTCGGGTTGTGCCCGACCACTCAACAAAAAGAAAGGCTTTTTCGCAAATTTTGCGAAAAAGCCAAAAAACGTTTTCCCGCCTCCACGAATAAAGGAAAATTTGAAAAAGAAAATAGAAAAAAAATCACCAATATTTCTAGGGAAAAAGAGTTGAATTGTTCCCATATTCAAAATACAAAATCGGACGGTAAAAATAATGTTTCAGTCTTGATTCATAAGATTTAAATCTCAGTTGTATTTGGAATCAATGAGGATGGCTATAAAGTGCTTGTTTCAACAGATCATCCCACAATAAAAACGGAAATAAGAAGAGGAGCAATGGTTATTGGTATATGCCTGACTCACTAGAAAGTGAAGAGAGACATGTCCATTAGCATAACACTGCAGTCACATTTGCCCTAAACTGATTCTTTACTTAACCCTATGAGGGCCGGGGGCGGAATCCGCCCCCCCCCTCACTTTTTGGCTGGTCTCGACTCGAGACCAGCCAAAATATCGAGACCAAAGGGGACTGAGACCGAGAGCAAGACCGAGACCACAGCTCCCAAGACCGAGACCGAGACCGAGACCGGAAAAAAAGTGGTCTCGAGACCGAGACCGAGACCGGTCTCGAGACCTACAACACTGACATTTAGTAAAAATTATTAAGATACAGCAAAGATGAAAGGACAGGAAGAAAAAAATCATTAAATTCAGAAAGCAAACCTGCATCAACTTGTATCTAATTTTATTAACTGTTTGGTGTTAAATTATAAGATCTGTTTATAAAAAAAACACTGACAAGATTGCCTCAGGATACACGTTTTAGATGTATGCACATTGTTGTTTATGAGACACACTATAAAAGAAATACATGCGGATTAGTGAATATGCCCGCGGGTTAGTTAAGAGTCTGTTTCAGTAGGCCGGCTGGCTAGTGGCAAAAAGGAGTTAGAGGAAATGTACATCATTGGCTTTTGCTGTAATTTTCAGAAATGAACTATTTGTGGGGTTAGTATAATAGATCAAATATTGTTGCACTCACACGTTTGAAGTTTTGTGTTCCAAAATGCTGTTAAAACCATGAAAAACAAAAATGTTCAAGTAGTCTATTTCCCTGACTCCACTAAAGATGAAATGGATAAAAAAATACCGGAAAATTGTAAGGGAATCAGTCTAGCTGGCCTGCACCCGTTCATGAACATGGAACCAATAGCAAACAAAATTTGGACGGAAAAAATGGTAAATTAGGAGTAGTAGTTGAAAAATAGTCAGGTTTTTCCCAACGGTGGTCGGCCGACCACCGTTGGAAATGTATACAAAAGTACAATGTTTTTCTTGAAAATAACTTCACACCAGGGCCCCTAATTTTACATGATGCTTTAGACTGTCATTTACCAACATCCTAGTAAGGTATTTCGTAACAACTTGGTAGTTTTATTTTTGATGTTTGCAAATGTTGTATTTTTAGTCCGAAAATTTGGGACTCTCAATACTGTGTATGAGAGTCCCAAAACCTAAGGAATTGAAAACATGCAATACAAGAAAATAGACTGGCACCTGAAACAACCAGTCCAACAACTCTTCGGCAGTACTGCATCGATCAACTGTGCCAAAAGAAACGTGTGGCATGAACCGGGAACTTGTCTCTATGTTTACTACACATTTATCCATAGTCAGCCACCAGACAAATGACTATGAATAAACAGGTCAGTCTTTTCAAATAGTTGGACCATGGTTGGACATGTACCAGTCTAGTCTTTAGCCTCATTTTGAAATCACTTGACTTCCCTCTCATGTGCAAAATATTGATGAAATGTCTCCTTTAAACATTGAATTGAGTCTGCAAATTTGGTTGGTGAAATTCAGAGGACCTTTTCTTTGCCCAGTGGAATTTTTGGAGAAATTTGCTGGCTAAAGAGTGAGTAAAGTGGGCCTGGTTTAGTTTTACACGTTTCAGAACACTCCAGGCACCAGTCTGTGTCGAACCCTGCCGGAAACGAAGCCAAGTTTTGAAAAAGGGCCGTCATGTTAATTTTTACTGTGAAGGACGGGAGCATTACATTAAAAAAGGGGGTTAAAAAATTATCATTCCTGCTTAATTTGTAATGGAGAGAGAAATACATCTAGATCAATTTGAGCTTGGTTTTAAAATCAAAAGTGGAAATACTACATAGTTTCTTGAAATTAAAGCTGGAGAAGCATATTACAACAGACCCCTAAATTTTCAGAAACTAACATGGAAAAGAAAGGGTGAAAATTACACTTTGAAAACAAATTAAACTAAGGTGTATCTGCTTATTTTAAGAAGAGTGATATGTTACCCAAAAATTCACTGAGGGTTAAAATGCATTACATGGATATAATCTTTAAAATATAACCCGTGATGATAAAGCCTGTCTATTGAAGCATTGTTGCTCAGCCTGCGATACGCAGATAAATCATGTCATACATAATGCAGTAAGCACGGGAATTGACACAAAGAGACAAAACCATTAACTTGTGCTTCCAAATATTAATTGACATCGAGAGGTTTTTGATAAGAAAACACATAACCTGCTATCATATATAATGCAGTATAACTACTAGCTTGCCCAGTCGTATTCGCTATGATTGCTAAACGTTTAATGACTGCAAAGGAATCACCCCCGATGCATGAATTAATTGTGTTTGACTCGTGGCAGAAAAAAATACCCTTGAAATGTATGTGGGAGGCTGCCTCTAGAATACTGAATCAGACTTAAAATTGAAAACCGTCTACTAAATAAATAAATAATAAGTCATGCCATTTGTTGGCAATTGCCAATTCGGTTTTGACGTTTGTAATTATGAAAAAGTCGTTTTGCCTGATAATATGGTGAACAACAAATTGATCGAGCTGTCATACATAATGAGGCAACTGCGGAAAATGCGATACCATTGCGGTCAGTGGCGTATCCAGCTTTTCATGTCGGGGGGCAACCGCACTCGCACATCCGCGCCGAAAATGTAGACATGTTTTTTTTCTCCGGACACTTTTGATGAAAATAGTTACTTAAAAAATCTTTCCAAAAAATCCCCGGGGGGCAAGATGCCCCCCTCCCCCCTCCTTCTGGATACGCCTCTCATTTGTGGTGGGGTGGGGGAGGGCATAAAGGATCAATGGTCCTGATTCTATTGGGAACCTCACTTTCTCCAACTGGTGTCCGCACTTATTTTGTGTTTTATTACAATTTCATCTGCCTAAATGTCATGTGCAATTTGACTTCTCGTAATTTTATTTTATGAAAGTATTTTGAACCTCGGTCTTTTTATGAATGTATTTCAAACCACCTTTTTTGTGTTATCCTCACCAATGCTTTGGATATACAATGTAATGTCTGTCTGTGGAAGTATGTTTTAATTTCATTTATGTTTTAATTTCATGTATTGAAACCATTGTACTTTTTGAATGTAGATGACCACAATGGAACTAAGCTGCGTTTAGCTTTTTGTGTGTTATACCTCGACAATGCCTCGGATACACATTGTATTTCTGTGGGAAGATATTCGTTGAGATTGTCAAATAAAAACAAACAATTCTTGTCAACGCGACTAATCAGAAAGATTAAGTAACGGGAGTTTTCAGTCTTCCGATCACTTCACAACCCGAATTTGATAGACAGCAAACAGTTCCGTGAATATCGATCGATAGTATTACTTATACAAACCGTCGCAAACTGTAGCATGGTCCTGTAAAGCGCGCGATACAAGAAAGATTTCAAACTGACATAGAGGGTTGTTCATCCAACGATTTGTTTATAGTGCACAGATATTGACAGTAGTGGTCAGTAACATTTTGGAATAAATATGCACAATTTTATTCGAATTATTAACAAATGTCACAAGTCATAAGTGTCAGCCTTATGTGATTTCTAATTTAGAGATGGGAGCACAAAAGCGTTTAAACTCGATTATCTCCAAAAGTTTTTTTTTTTGCGTGCCTCGGCTGCTAACGTCTTTTCTCTTGGCACACGAAATTGTTCAATTTCAATTAACCAGGCCTGCAAAGATAAAGCAATGGAATCCGACAAACAAATAGATTATTGTTGCTTTCAAAGTATCGAAGAAAGCATAAAGTGATGTGTAAACACGACAAAGAAAAGGTACGGGATGAAGTACCTAATTGTTAGTAGATTTGTGCGCTATAAGACTCCGGTATTATTATTAAGACGGTCCGCCGCGAAACATTAGGCCTATGTCATGGTAACACCATAGGTCATGGGACGTCATCATAAAGGTGTATAATTTAAAGTCCTATATTTAGAGAACTACAAGTCCGACCGGGTTGTGACTCGGTATGAAAGTAAATAAGGGCGTGTTATTGGCAAGAAATGGAGTTGATTTCATAATGACATTACCATGGGTCATGTGACGCCATCTTAAATTCCCATAAAAAACTACGAGACTTCATGGAACTTTGGTCATACATGAAATTGATATTTTACCGGACTGCACAGACATAGAGTTATGAATAATCGTTATGTTGTAAAGCCCTATGTTCTGTTCATTGAACAATCATAGACCCGACAGTGGTTTATTTTAAAATTCTTTGCTGCCTCCAACCATATGTCATGTTTGACTCTTTTTCTTTTCTTCAGATGTTTAACTTGAGAAGTGGCCATCAAGCCATGGCATCGGGCTGGAATTTAAATGCATTGCTGACAACACTAATTGCTATAGGTACGTTACTAATTATCAAGTTCGTTCAGTTGCAACGTTATATTTATACGGCTCTCTTGTATTCAATTAATAAGTAGAGTGGCGTCGCCTCATGGTCTGCAGCATCAAACTCAAAATCTGTGGTTAATTGTTCAATCAGATTGTTGGTTCGAGTCCATCCTGGGCTTGCGGTGCGTGTGTCCTTGGGCAGGATATTTTGTCCTCACTTCTTGTTTTTCCATTGGTAAATGGGTATAACTGTGAGCCTGGGCAGCATTTTTTGTGGTTAATTTTTGGCTGCTTTGCACCTAAATGGAAGCGTTGTGTTGTATACTACCCAGGGAGCTGAGACGGTTGTTTTATGAGCCCAACGAGCAGGGGTAATAATTATGTTAAGCGCTTTGAGAGTCCATCTGGTACGATTGCCCTATAACAACATATTATTTCACTTTACGTTGTGAAGTGCGAAGTTTGAAAATACGTCTACCACTGAATCTATCCAGGCATTTAAGATCTCTAAGGTTTAAAAGATCCCTTCATTTTGGAAAATATTTATCTTTTTCGTCATTCGGCACAGCTGGATTTTTCTGAAAAGATTTTTTTCTTTTCATCTTGCAATTTCGTTGCAATTTGGTCAACAGATTCCTTGCATCAGGCTTAGGTGCACCTTGCTCCATTTTTCTCTCTTCCTGCCCTGTGGTTTCACACGATATGTTTTAACTCGCTTGCATGCTTGTTTGTTTGTTTGTTTGTTTGTTTGTTTGTTTGTTTGTTTGTTTGTTTCACTGAATAATACAGTGGTCAGTTCAGTCTCGGCCCGAGTCTGTACTCTGATGATTGACCTAGACTCACGCGGTTGCGGCCAGCGCATGGGGAGATATGTCCTGCCACCGGGGGATCCTTGCACCTGTACAGGTGTCAGACAGGGCGGTCATTACCACCGCTACGCACCTGAGATGCAGGGACAGGATCCACCGGTGTATATAGACATGCTGCCGGAGGTGACTGCTGACGTCATCGGCCGTTGGTTCAAATGCACTACGGGCAAAGTGGAGGAGACGACGCACGGAATTCGAATCACCTCTGAGCCGACTGAGCCGCAAGCAGATTGTCAAGAGATCTTGGATGCCGGTCAGACATCTAGCGGTGTGTACACCATCCTGCACGCAGGACAGAATATGCAGGTCTACTGCCGCATGGAGTCGGGGAAAGGATACATAGTGAGTGAAACCCCTTATTTTCTCAAAATCATGCTGCATTTTACAAGTAAAACATGGTAGGGGTTTACTTTCAGAATAGCTCATAGAGGTATCTGAAGTGAAAACAGTGACGGCGCTACGGGGGGGGGGAGGGCATTTACCCCTCCCCCCCCCTAATTGTCTTTCTTACCCCCCCCCCCCCCGAACAAATCAAACAAAAGAGAAAAAAGGAAAATATGGAAGTAAAAGTAATCGAAAAGAAGAATGTCGAGGTCAACATTTTAATGTGTATTTAATTTATAATTAAGACTTCAACCCCTCGGCAATGGCCCTAAAACGTTATATGCACATAAATATGTATATGAATGGTTTAGAACAGCGCGCCAAAGCGCAATATGATGTCAGTATGAAAAAAATGTGCCCCTCACTTTCCCGCCCCCCCCCCCCCCCCCTCAAAAAAAGATAGAGATTCGCGTTTGTCGAGTTACAGACGCAGAGGGATCGGGAGGCAACAGTTTTGAATATTTTTGATATAATAGAATCACAAAATTTACTCTTTCCAGTACAATCATTTTATTATTTTGTTTTGGGAAAAAATGCATCTTTTGGTAATGATAAATTTCAATATACAGGGTGTTCGAAAACAACCGAACCCTCTTAGCGCCCTCTTTTTTTTATACAGCTTTAGTACATCGCAAATATCGATACATATTTGAGAGTACAGTTCATTAGCTTTCAACAACGAAAAAGTCGTTTTCAATCGGGTAGATAATTATTTATTGAGTTATGGCAAATTAAAACAGTTCAATTGTCCACGGTCTTAATTGTCATTTATCGGGAATGTAATGGTTTTGGGGTAAGGGTAGTTTTGCTTTCTTTATTTGTTTAATATTTCTTTCTTTTTTTGGTTCTTTTTTATTTTTTATTTTTTTTTTTGGCAATAAAGGTCGTTCCTCCTTTTGGAAGAAATGGTAGTACTGAAAAGGAATGTTTGTTTTAATTCTTAGATGTTTACTGTGCTGCTCTGTCTCTGCCCTCTACTTGGTAGCCTCTTTCACGGTGCACGGTTCGGCGCTTGTTCGTTTTGTGATATCAGTCGCCGTGGACAAAATGAAAAAGCAGCACTTGTTTTAAATTGGCCATAACTCAATAAACATTTACCTGATTGGAAAAACGTTTTCGTTGTTGAAAATGAATCTATGCCCTTCAAATATGAATCGATATTTGCGATGTAGTTTTAGAAGCTGTGAAAAAGAAGACGTTTTGAGAGTTCGGGGGTGGGGGTGGGGGACGACACCCTTTATTTCCGGTTTGATGACGTAATCAGTTAGAAAGTGCAAAATGAATTCTGATTTAGGTCAAAGATGCTACATGTTCATCATGAAGTGAAAAGAACTTTTGAACATTTGGAAATATAATGGATGTTAAGTGTATGTATTAATAAAACCAAACTTACGGTTTGATGACATCACAACATTTGGAAGCCCAAAGTCAACATTGTACCGATATCATCAAATTGCCTCTGTTTAAAAGTAGCATTTAATCATCAAAATGACCTTGGTGCGAATTCGAGTAGGTAACTTTGAACTATGTCAATACGCAGTTCACAGAAATTGCATCTTATTCCATTTTGTTTTTGTTGATTTAAAAAAAAGGAAAAGGGCAATTCCATCGTTATATACGGCCGAAGCGTTAAGAGCCTAAAATCAATTTGAAGCAAGAAAAAGAAAAATATTTGCAGAGAAAGGAAATTCTAGTTGTTTGGTACAAATCTGGCTTAGGCCTTTATGTACAACATGACATGGTTAATGTAATGTTAGTTGAATTAATTAATGAGATATAAGCAGAGAGTTTTGTTTTCTCAGTATATACGCGTTAATAAAAGTCTGTGAAGTTTCATGCAAGAATTTAATGAACTCACTATGTTGAGGTAGATATAGGTGCACTCTATAAAAACACCAGTAACATCTTACAAAAAGGAGCTTGGATGTTATGGAAACATCATTTTTTTTTATACGTACGTTACATTATATCGTTACGGACGTTACGTGTCTAAAATCAACTGCAAACACGTGATAAAAAAAAAACTGGATCATGCTATTCTAAGTTATGGGCGATAATTTCTTAAATTTTGAACCTTTCTCTCCTTAAAAACAAAAACGCAGAATAACACTTGCATTTTGCATGTGAAAACAAGATGCCAAAAGTACCTAAAACCTATAAATTTCAGCCCACAAACCACATTTTTGACCAAAACAAATACATTTCACCAAATTGTTTCTCACTGGCGTCAGTGAGTGGCACACCACTCAAATATAAGGCCTTGTTGCCCCCTTTCATTTGATATCACATTTGAGGTTGCGATGCTTGTTGTTCTGAAGATTTCATAAATTTTCCATTTTGTTAGCTGTTTCACTTTGCGTGCATTTGTCCCAAAACCAAATGCCGCCCTCTATAGGTAATGCACCTGAGCAGATAGTGATTACGTCTGTTGTGTTATGGATTATCAAAGATAATTATCGCATTTTGGTTTATAACACTGGTTTGTGTACATGTATTAGGTGTTTAAGAACCAACGAGGCTACCCTGTTAAAATGAAAATACAAATAAATAAATACAACGTTTTTATCGGTTTTATACAGAACCTCTGTTCCCAACTCGGTATTCTGGGTAACTTTGTAACATACTCAACATCTCATTACACGTTCGCCAAATTTCCATGTATACTCTTCACAGGTGTTTCAGAAGCGGTTTAATGGGTCGGTGAACTTCACTCGCAACTGGGCCGATTACCAGGACGGATTTGGCGAACTCTCGGGAGAGTTCTGGCTCGGGAACGAGAAAGTCCGTCAACTAACTTCGGAAGGTCAATGGGTACTTGAGATCGAGGCGGTGTATGATGATCAATTCAAATCAAATGATATGACGTACCGGTGGCCATTCCGCGTAGAGGGCGACAGCTATAAATTGGTGGTGGAAGGATTCACTAGTAAGATCCATTTTTCTTATCAAGAAACGTACTCATTCAACTTCCGAATAATAACATGAAAAAGGAACAAAATATGGATTTGTTAGCATTTGACCAAAACCATTGGTGTAAGTAATAAGAGCAGGCTTGGGGTCACCTGCCACCCCCCGCCCCACCCCCAGACCTGTGACCGCCCCCGCCCCCCCCCCCCCCACTCACACACACACACACACCCATACTTGTTTCACATGACTAGTGTGGACTTTCCATTGCTTTCGTGTAGTTAAGAAAAACCAGTGAAAAAACTCATTTTTCTGAAACTGTGAAAACTCTTTCAACCCAATTTTTTTTCTATGATTCCCTTTAGTGTTTCTCTTCATTCTGCTACGGATAAACCTAACCCAAAAATGCCTCTAAACCTGTTTTCCAGAAATGGGGAAACACTGTGTGGACGTGGGCAAGTCCACACAACGTCGGTGCTACCTACATTATGTGGACGTCTTTTGTTCGGAAGTCCACACTGCGTATGTAAGACAAGCTCACCCACCCACCCACCCACACTTGTTTCACATGACTAGTGTGGACTTTCCATTGCTTTCGTGTAGTTAAGAAAAACCAGTGAAAAACTCATTTTTCTCAAACTGTGAAAACTCTTTCAACCCAATTTTTTTTCTATGATTCCCTTTAGTGTTTCTCTTCATTCTGCTACAGATAAACCTAACCCAAAAATGCCTCTAACCTGTTTTCCAGAAATGGGGAAACACTGTGTGGACGTGGGCAAGTCCACACAACGTCGGTGCTACCTACATTATGTGGACGTCTTTTGTTCGGAAGTCCACACTGCGTATGTAAGACAAGCTCACCCACCCACCCACCCACACACCACCCACACCCACCCACACACACATCCCTACCCCGATCCGCACAGAATTTGAGGAAGGCAACAACGCACTGAGTGCCCCTCCAGAAAATGAGGTCCCCTGCAAATTGGAACCCATTATGTTTGATGGCCGCATATCCTTTGATACCGAAAATTCCACATAACAATTGAGTACCAAAAACAAAAAAATCCTATCTAATCGTGGTGTGTTACCTGAAATATATATTCTTGGTCTACTCATACCAGTTGCTTTCGAAATGCCGATTAATTGCACATTCATTTTGAGATTGAATTTACTGTCCAAGGAGTACATGTATTACGGTAGAATAAGGAATCATTCCTCTAATCTCGATATTTTATATTTCCGGGCTCACTTGCATTAACGTAAAGTATTTCGCCCTTTTTGATTAGTTACAGATGGTTTGTCTTTCCCCTCAATCGAGACCCCTCACGCGTTTTCGACGTATGATAGAGACAACGACGATTCCGCCGAAATCAACTGTGCTGAGGTCGAGAAAGGAGGGTGGTGGTTTGGCCAATGTAAATCTCCGCAGGATTCTTGGGTCAATCTGAATGGAGAATATTCCCTTCTGGATCACCCAGACAATGCAGATCGGGAATACCGCGGAATGAAATGGGATGTTCCAGGGAACGTCATAGTAGTGCGGAGCAGTCAAATGGAGCTATGCCGTTTCACTCCACGTGGTAATGCACAGTAACAACATTTCATTGAAATTATTGCACTTGATTTTCGCACAAATAAAGCAAACAAAATGATAAACATCAGGATTTGAGCCTTGACAATTAAGTATGAATTTCAAAGCACATTACATAAAAAAGGGGAAATGAAAGGGGCCTAAAAATATCTTCAGTTTTGCTATGATGAGACAAAACATGTTTGCTTAAATTTTGTATCTTCATTTTTTTTTAAACTAAACACGATTGAAACAAATATAAGGCACCTATAGAATCGGGCACTTTTTTTCTAAAAAAAAAAATCTTTGATTCAATAGAGCGTAAAAGTTCACACCTGGTGGCGCGCTTCCGGAACCCTTGAATAACATAATTAACGCGCAGAATTCTAAAATTTGCATTTTTTTGGGTACAGTGATTTCTTACGAATACCACAGTCGAAGAAGACCTTTGTAAAATAGTTACTATTGTGCCAAAAAGTGACCTCTCACTTTTGAAAATCTAAAATACATGTGGACTAGTGGAACTCAGGGGACTCGTACAAATTTATAAACAATTTTCGGCGGTCATATGGGTAAAAACTGAAAGTTAAATAGGAGACTAAAATATCTTTTAGGATATACATTTTAAATTAATAAACGAAAAGGACTCATTAGCAATTACAATCGTTTTATCCAAGTGATTTCTTCTTCTATTTTTTTCGTGAGCAATACCAAGATATAATTCGAACATGAATGTTTCTTGGGGTGATTATACGGTTAGAAATCATTCTGTTCAAAAATTATAGCAAGAAAAAGGGCAACCTATATAAAATGCCTATAGGCGGGCCGCGCGAGGGTTCCGGAAGCTCGCCCCGTGACCTTTTGCTTTCAGGCTCTATACTTGGAGAATTAGCCCTACCCATCCACTGGGACCTCGAAGCCAAGTTCACTTTCAGCTAGAAAAGAAATATGTTCCGAAGGCTGATTTGGGGAAGTCTTGGTCGCTTCATTAAGAATATATTTTTTTACCAGGAACTATTTCCACCTTTTTTTTCAGATTGTCAAGACTTGCATTCTTTTGGTATCAAGGGCAGCGGCATCTACACCATTTATCCGTGGAAAGACACGAGAAGAATGAAGGTTTACTGCGATATGGATACAGAACCCAATGGCTGGATCGTAAGTTTGATTTGTATTTGCTCAAATTGCCTCTGTTTAAAGTAGCATTTAATCATCAAAATGACCCTGGTGTGAATTCGAGTAGGTAACTGTGAGCTATGTCAATACACAGTTCAAATAAACTGCATTTCATTCCATTGGTTTTTGTTTATTACAAAAAAAATGGAAAAGGCCAATTCCATCGTTCGAGACTAAAAACCAATTTGAAACAACAAAGTAAAAACTTGTAATGAAATTTTTTTATATTTGGTACAAATCTAGCTTTGGCCTTAACTCATGACATGGTTAACTTAGGGTTAGCTGAATTAATTAATTTTTAATTAAACTACCGTTACGGATGTTATGCATTGATAAAAGCCTGTGAAGTTTCTTGCAAGAATTTTATGAACTCACTATGTTGAGGTAGATATAGATTGACTCTTTGGAAACACCAGTAGCATTTTACAAAAAGGAACTACATGTATGATGTTATGGAAACATCATACTTTTGTTGTTACGGACGTTAAATTATAACGTTACGGTCGTTACTTTTTGTTAGTGTGACGGCGCTTCAGTTTAAACCACGCCCACTGCACATAAAGTAGCATTGTACGTTCTGCGCGATGTGGCGCAGAACGCAGGAATTGTGTTTAAAACCAGACGGTGTTTTATCCGGCAGTTTAAAACCACCTGCACGTGACTGGTTCTTGACCAATAGCAATGGGTAAACTGTCTCAAGTATTGATGAAATACAAATACCATGACAACGCGAACTGAACCGATGCATTTTTTTTTTATCAGTTTAAACAGAAACTCCGTGCCAACTCGTTATTGGTGTCTGAGTAACTTTATAGCATAATTATCTCATTACACAATTCACTTACTTTCCATACACTCTTTACAGGTGTTTCAGAAGCGGTTTGATGGGTCGGTGAATTTCACTCGCAACTGGACCAAGTACCAGGACGGATTTGGCGAACTCTCGGGAGAGTTCTGGCTTGGAAACGAGAAAGTCCGTCAACTAACTTCGAAAGGTCAATGGGTACTTGAGATCGAGGCGGTGTATGATGATCAATTGAAATCAAATAAGAATATGACGTACCGGTGGCCATTCCGCGTAAAGGGCGACAGTTATAAATTGGTGGTAGAAGGATTTACTGTTAAGATGCATTTTAACCATAGGGGCGTATTCAACTTCCGAATAATAACATGGAAACGGAACAAAATGTAATTTTTTTTAGCATTTGACCAAAACCAGTTGGGTAGCTAAGAGCGGGCTTGGGGTCACCTGCCAACCTGCCATCCCCCTCCCTACGCCCCTTCCCTGAGACCTGTGACCGCCCCCACAACCCCCTACCCCTCTGCACAGAATTTGAGGAAGGCAACAACGCACTAAATGCCCCTCCCCCCAGAAAATGAGGTCCCCTGCAAATTGGAACCCATTATGTTTGATGGCCTCATATCCTTTCATACCAACAATTCTACATTACAATAGAGTACCAAAAACAAAAACAAAATCCTATCTAATCGTCGTGTTTTACCTAAAAGATATATTCTTAGTCTACTCATACCAGTTGCTTTCGAATTCCTGATTTATTGCACGTTCATTTGAGATTGAATTTACTGTCCAAGGAATATTACGATAGAAGAAGGAAGCATTCCCCTGTTTTCCAGACTCACTTGCATTAACATAATAAAGTATTTCGCTCTTTTTGATTTGTTATAGATGGTTGGCCTTTCCTTTCCATCGACACCCCTCACGCGTTTTCGACGTATGATAAAGACAACGACGATTCCGCCGGAATCAACTGTGCTGAGGTCGAGGGAGGAGGATGGTGGTTTGGCCAGTGTGAATCTCCGCAGGATTCTTGGAGCAATCTGAATGGAGAATATTCCCTTCTGGATCACCCAGACAATGCAGATCTGGAATACCGCGGAATGAAATGGGATGTTCCAGGGAACGTCATAGTAGTGCGGAGCAGTCAAATGAAGCTACGCCGTTTCACTCCACGTGGTAATTCACAGTATATAACAACATTTCATTGAAATTATTGCACTTGATTTTCGCACAAATAAAGCAAACAAAATGATAAAAATCGGGATTTGAGCCTTGACAATTAAGTATGAATTTCAAAGCACATTACATAAAAATGAGAAATGAAAGGGGCCTAAAAATATCTCAGTTTTGCTGTGATGAGACAAAACATGTTTGCTTAAATTCTGTATCTACATTTTTTATTTTAATAATTATGTTTTAAACAAATATAAGGCACCTATAGAATCGTTGGTACATACCAGGAAACGAACCTACCGATTTCATATGATAAACCTTGCTGTGAAGTGAAGTGAAGTAAGGGCTGGTACTAAATACCCCGTGAACTTATTCCGCCTTGTAATGGTATATCGTTCGGAAAACAACGATTATTGAATGTGGTTTTAAAAAAGGGTGCTGCGGGCACTTTTTTTCTAAAAAAAGAAATTATTTGAAAATGTTCGTTCAATAGAGCGTGAAAGTTCACACCTGGTGGCGCGCTTCCGGAACCCTTGAATAACAAAATTAACGCGCAAAATTCTAAAATTTGCATTATTTTTCTGGTACGACTAGTGGAACTCGGGGGACTCGTACAAAGATGAACATTTATAAATAATTTGTGGCGGTCATATGGGTAAAGTTAAATAGGAGGCTAAAATGTCTTTTAGGATATACATTTTATATTAATAAACGGAAAGGACTCATTAGCATTTACAACACAAATCTTAAATGACCGCTGATAAGGACTGCATTCAAGCCAGCCCGACTAAATCAAGAACCCATCGGCTGTAGGTCGGTAAATCTTCGTGTCATTATACATTTTCGTCGTCACGCAAGTACGAGATGTGAAAACAAACGTGAACGAACGCGGAGACTTGGAAACGATAATGCCGGATGTGTAAGGTCGTAAAGAGTAAAATTCGTTTTATCCCAGTGATTTCTTCTTATTATTTTTTTCGTGAGAAATACCAAGATAAAATTCCATGATGAATGTTTCTTGGGGTGATTATACGGTTAGAAATTATTCTGTTCTAAAATTATAGCAAGAAAAAAGGGCAATATATATAATGCCCATATAGGCGGGCGGCGTGAGGGTTCCGGAAGCTCGCCCCGTGACCTTTTGCTTTAAGGCTCTATACTTGGAGAATTAGCCCTACCCATCCACTGGGACCTCGAAGCCAAGTTCACTTTCAGCTAGAAGAGAAATATGTCCCGAAGGCTGATTTGGGGAAGTCTTGGTCGCTTAATTAAGAATTATATTCTTTTACCAGGAACTATTTCCACCTTTCTTTTCAGATTGTCAACGCTTGTATAATTTTGGTGTCAAGAGCAGCGGCATCTACACCATATATTCAAAGTGGAATTACACGAACCGAATGAAGGTTTACTGCGATATGGATACAGAACCCAATGGCTGGATTGTAAGTTTGATTTGTATTTGCTCAAATTGCCCCTGTTTAAAAGTAGCATTTAACCATCAAAATGACCCTGCTGTGAATTCGAGTAGGTAACTGTGAGCTATGTCAATACACAGTTCAAAGAAACTGCATTTCATTCCATTGGTTTTTGTTTATTTTAATAAACAAAAAACATGTTTTTAAAAAACATGGAAAAGGCCAATTCCATCGTTCGAGACTAAAAACCAATTTGAAACAACAAAGTAAAAACTTGTAAGGCCAAAAAAAAAGGCTCCGGTTTCTGGTATGGAGCTTGCCCAAAAAGTGGTGCGGCGACGCGGCTTTTTTTTTTTTTAGGCCAAGGCCTACCTGTTTTGTTTGCTTCAAATGTCGGCTGATGACTGCAAATGGTGCCCGACTAAACTTAGTGCAAATATATGGGAGTCAAGAGAGGCCACATAAAGCTTATTCTCGATCATAACCCCATCTAAAAACACGTTAAAATTGTGCAGCAGCAGGATTCCAGTCAAACCAGTGAGTTTGGCGGTTTTGAGACATCATCTTTTATTGAAAAAAAAACACTTTTTTTTCATTTTGCCGACGCGCATGGCTACGGCGACGCGAGCGCATACCAGAAATCGGAGACTTTTTTTTTGGCCGAATGCAATTTTTTTTTTTATATTTGGTACAAATCTAGCTTAGGCCTTAATGTACATCATGACATGGTTAAGTTAGGGTTAGCTGAATTAATTAATTTTTAATTAAACGACCGTTACGGCTGTTACGCGTTGATAAAAGTTTCTTGCAAGAATTTTGATAAACTCACTATGTTGAGGTAGATATAGGTTCACTCTTTAAAAACATCAATAGCATTTTACAAAAAGGAACTATATGTTGTTATGGAAACATCATACTTTTGTTGTTACGGACGTTAAATTATAACGTTACGGACGTTACTTGTCTGAAATAAATTTCAAACACGTGATAAAAACATGCTGAATCATGCTATTCTAAGTTCTGTGTGATATTTTTATAAAAATACGAACCTTTCTCTCTGCCTTAAAAACATAAACTCTAAATAACACTTGCATTTTGCATGTGAAAACAAGATGCCGAAATCGGACTACCTAAAACCTATATTTTAGCCTATAAACATTTCTTTGACAAAAAAAAAAAAAAATCACCCCATTCTTTCTCATTAGCACATCACTCAAATAAAAGGCATTGTTGTCCCCTTTCATTCGATACCATAATGGTTGTGAGGCTTGTAGTTCTGAGGATTTCATACATTTCCCTATTTATCAGCCACTTCAGGTGCAATTGCCCAAAAGCCAAATGCCGCCCTCTATTCGGGTACTACACCAGAGCGGATAAGTGATCATATCTCTTGCATTATGAATTCTCAAAAAATAATTATCGTGTTTTGGTTTATAACATTTAAACGGTGCGTGTACGCGAGACGTGTACGAATACGGCGTTTCCGTATCGCGTACACGCATGCGTTGAAAAGAGGATTAGATTTTGCGGCATGTGCACAAACGTGACTTGTGCGGGAATGCCGCGCTGTCACTTCAATACCACTAAATATCGGACTACATTGCATTTACATTGTTTTTTCCCCCTCACTTTTCGTAATGATTACTTTCATACTCAAAATGAAAAAAGATATGAATGGATTTCAGGAGAGTGCTATTAAATCCACTTTGCTTACATGTGCACAAATATACATGTAGATTGCTTAGACTACCTCTAAACCCACTGAAATGGAACTGAGCGTTTCATTTCTTCTATAATCTTAGCTCGCCTTCTTTACAAAACTGTTTCAAGGGTGAACCTAATAATGAGCTCTTTTCAGTCAAACATAAAAGGTTGTTATTAACATCATTCAGTAATTATCCTGAATTGTAACTCCCTAACTTTTTTATCAGAGCTGTTTTTTTGTTTGTTTTTTTTACAACGAAATAAGAAATCCTTGCCAAGCAAATAAATGTCATATCATTATTTACTCACATATACATGGAACATTGTCAAGGCTGATACATGTATCATTTGGTAAATATTATTTATTTCATGTGCATTTTTTTTCCTTTTTCGAGGATGGCTTGTTTACTTCCTTTTCTTTTTTTTGGCGTTTTAACTTGAAGACTGAGACAAGTTTGTAAATAAGGCCACATGAAATATGTAACCTACTCACACTGCTAATAGTTTCTTGTTCTTTTGGATTATTACTTTTTTGCAAGCGAAAAGCAATAGTGCTGAAGAGTGTGATACTAACGTTTAAGTAAGGTTATGACAATTCGATAGATTGACTTTACATCTCGCGGGGGGGGGGGGGGGGTCTGATCTACTATAGCTACTTAATGTTAAAACTTGTTATACACTGGAATTACTGTGAAGCCTTTTGTTACACAACTCCAGTATTTTGGCCCTTGTTTATTCAAGCAACACAACATAAAAAGTATGTAGGCCTACCTGAAAATAAGTATCAATAAGGGCATTATGGTTACATATGTTTGGTTCAATAAAATTGACTGCATTTTCCAAATGAAAATGTTGCAGAGGTGGCCATAATACTACTTTTCTAAATTAGTGCATATAATTAATATTTGATAATTAATAATTTAATATTAAATAGTATTTATCAAATTTGAGCTAAATAATAAGTCACAATAAGCCAACCTTAAGTACTGAATATGTAAATTTTCTGTTGTTTAAAGAAACAAGTTGTGGCACAGTCCCAGCATACTGGAATTAAAATAAAATAAAAAAGTCATATTGGATTTACAGAGGAGTTCAGCTGTATGCCAACTTAACCAACCTTACGTACTTCCAATATTAGACAAATTACAACAGAATGTATTTGTTTACATTAGTATAATAAAGAGAATGACATTTAACTTTCATTTTCACTATAAAAATAGAATACAATTGGCAATTTATTGTACAGTGTCATCCAACAAAAAGCAGCACAAATGAATGTTAGTACATGTTTAAGAAACTGATGAGCAGTCCATTTTGGCAAACTACCTTAATAAAGGCAAGAAAAATGTCATTTATGAAGTTATATTAAACAAATAATCCTTTTACAGTCCTTGTTCTCTCAAATTTTAGTTATTAGTAAATCCAAAATAATTAATTGTAATATTGATAAGATCAACTAACAGCGAGACCAGCAGTATTGTCACTTCAACTCAATCTACTCTTGATTGCTGTAGGGTCTCTGATTCTTGAACATCTTCGGGGTAGCTCCAAACTGTAGCTTGTTGCTCAGCTACAAGAAGGTGTAAATAAAAGAAAATAATGTAAGTAAGTATTTCAGCCTGTAAAATAATTACAAAAGGTTAACCCACTTTTATTTCTTTCCATGAATTATTTTCATAAAGGTTACCCACAATTTTTGTGGCCCATTTATCACTCAGTTTTTTCACTGGTCAGGTGACCTGAATTCATAATAAATTTTGCTCGGTTCCATAAATGTAATAACTCCGAGGGTGAACGTGCATTTTCCACAGGATTTTCCGACCAAATCCTTCAGACTCATCATCTCAGGTGCAGTTATGTTGCTCTTGACACCCTGTTCAATAAAAACCACAAAATAGACTTGCTAGAGTACACGTTTTGCACATTTCAAGAATTTTGTTCAGGTGTCTTTGGCTGTTTCACAGTCTAGTTTTAGATTTCACGCTTCATTTGCAGTGCATCATACAATTACAAATGTGTAGTATGATATCATTGTAGTGTGAAGCTTGACTGCACAACACTGTGGCTAACAAGTGTTTGTTTTTCTTTCTGGTTAGACCGCTGACATGCAGGTCAGACATGCAGGTATGAAATTGGTGGTTTAAATGTGGAATACATATTTGTATAACTTGTGGCTAATAAAATTCACAAGCATGACAGGTGATTGCAACTACAGCAATGAAATACATGTAACATTTTTGCATTATATATACAGTTGTTCTTTTTTGTTTTTTATTTACACTGACCCAACAAAGTAACATGACAGCTCAACAAGAAATAAACTTTACTTTACTTTTGGCAATTAGGCCTCGAGTTGCCAATTGAAGACCAGCTTCCCAGGACTTTGCCTTCTTCATAGACTGCTGGAGTTATCTTTGGCATTTTTTGGGAGTTCCTCTCTTGTTTACCTTAGATAATAATTTTTGCAGGAATTCATCAGTTCTGTTTCATTTAAGCTGGTTCCTGACCTGAAAGTAATTCAATCCACAGACTAGTTGAAGCTTTTGGTAAATGTATGGGTGCAAACGTACGTGCCAAGGGTTGGCTAAGCCCTAGCTCCCTTCTGGTTCCAAGATACTTGGCAATTGAATGGGGCTAGTTTAGCCAGAGTATAGGGCATGACTAATTGATTATAAACCTACACTCGTGTTACTACTCAGGGAGTACGGTAGGCTGCATTAATTCTACATGTGTGAATATTTAGTACATGTACTTGTGCTATTTCGTCCAAAACAACAAAAGAAACACCAGTATAATTCATAAAGAGAATATATACAGCATTTGCTACACTAACAAAAAAATAAGGAAATCATAGATCATAGTCTAGCTTTTGCTTTGCATGTTTACTTTAGCCTAGGGCTAGGGCCACTCCCAACTGGCCCTAAACTTGGGCTAGCACTAGAAGAAAAAAATCACATTCATTAGAGGAAGCCATTTGTCAACATGAGCTTACACATTGTTATTTTATTGCTCATTATTGTTGACCCAAATTGTCCACGACGCGTCGACGAGGCTTATCAAAGTCTTTTCATTTTTCACGATAAGGATGCTACTTGAAACAACACAAACTTTCGCTGCCTCTGTCACTTTGTTAGCTCTAAAAACGGGTGAAGTGAAGGCTCAAAAAGTGCATAAAATCGCCATCATGCCGTGGTAATTCTTATTAATATAACATCCTTAACGTTATCTTCACACTATACCTTAATTCCTACAAATTTGGGAGTTCATAAGATAACTATTTTTGTCGTAATTTATCGAGAAAAATCCATACGTGAACTTACCATTTTGACGTGTGATGCAGGAACGCCGTGCGAGTACGTGAAAATGTACCGCACAGAATGATACACAACTTCTCCGAGCCGCACACGCATCCCGTACCTGCATCGTTTTCTAATGGTCCCTATTGCTTTGTGTATCAGGTGTTTCAGAAGCGGTTTGATGGGTCGGTGGATTTCACTCGCAACTGGACCGAGTACCGGGACGGATTCGGCGACCTCTCGGGAGAGTTCTGGCTTGGGAACGAGAAACTCCGTCTACTCACTTCTACTAATAAATGGAAACTAAGGGTAGATCTGGTGGACGATCAAGGAACGAAGAAACAAATCAAAGTCAACAAATTCAGCGTCAAAGGCAATGGTTACACTTTGGACCGAGGTATGTTAATAAACCACAAAGTAGGTTTAATATGACAGCAATAATAAAACAAAACAAGACAAAGCTTGTCCCAGAGCGCACAAAATGCCTTCCAATGATTCAGAATGGCTATTCACGGGAAGTACTTTCCTGTATCTGGTCTACACAACGGAACGGATTTAGTCCACTCACTGCCGTTACGAGGTAATACTATTATTGGCAAATGTGAGACTTAAGCAAGTCTAATTCACAAGTGGCAGTCAGTCAGTCAGTCAGGCGCGGTTCTAGAACAAATATTTGGGGGGGGGGGGGGGCTAGCAGGGGGTGCATCCAGAATTTTTTCCAGGGAGGCGTGCTGAAATGTAGACCGGTTATTTTTTCCAGACACTTAGGCCTCCGAAAATCAATAGGTTGGGGGGAGGGGGGGGGTCATACCATATTTTCAGTGGGGAGCGCCAATAAAATCCTAAAATCATTCACACTATATTGACTACAAATGCACCCTTGTCACGACTATTTCTTCAGGGGAAGACCGTTCGCATGTACATCACAATCCTTCTTTTTGCTATAATGCAATTTTGTTTTACGGAATTTATTTGTTGGGGCTAGACCAAATTTTTGGGGGGGCTAAAGCCCCCCCCCCCCCCCTAGGCCCCCCCCCCCCCCCCCCCCCCCCGTAGAACCGCGCCTGCAGTCAGTCAGTCAGGCACCAAGAGAATGTGGGGCCTATACTGTTTTCCTACAGAGCAGCACCAAAACATTGGAGAATCCTGTCCTAACACAAACATATAAATGATGGATTGTACACCAAAATGCGTACAACATTCAACGCTCGTTCTTAAGCCATAACTTAAACCTTTGATATACAATTGGACCTATTTCTTGTCTTTGCCTACAGCGTTCATCTTTGAGGTTTTTGTTATTTAATTAAGTATTAAAATAATGAATGCACTACAGGTCTACTCAAAAGCACACACACCGTAAATGTGCTTGTAATACAATGCATCTATTCCTGGTGTCCATTTAATATTTGTGGTTTTCATCGTCCACTCCCAAAGTGGTGTCGTAAAACTCATATCATTTTAATATTTGTTTGCTCTTGCGTAGATTCACCGGATTCTGATTTCCCTCAATTCAATCAACATAAATTCTCAACGTATGACAAAGACCAGGATGAGGAGCAGGGTAACTGTGCAGATCGGCAGGGAGGGGGGTGGTGGTTCGGAGCGTGTAGTCATGATATTTCGTACAGCCTGAATGGGAAATATCACGATGGTGGTTTGAAATGGGATGGATGGGCAGAGCATGTAATAGTCAAGTGTGAAATGAAGCTGCGTCGTTAATAATACTGTATACAAGAAAAACCAACAAAGGAAAAAAAAGGGGACTGACCGTCTTTAAAAATCGATGTCGGAGATAAACCCAAGGAAAACAATGATAACTTTACAAGTTCTGAATCAATCGAACCGAAATTTATAGTATAAGCAGTTATGAAAGATGACATTAGTTTATGTGTACTTTTTTAAGCATTGTAAAATGTGCAATAGATGAAGGTGATGAAGGTTTTGGCTCAAGCATTACAATGAGAATTACGAAAAATAGAGGCTGAAATCTAGTATTAAAATGTATTTGCAATAAGCCCTATTTTCGTGAAATTGACGGCGTTTTAATGTCGCCGTTTTGAGCTAATTTACAGGCAGAAATTATGTAGGCCTATATCCTTTAATACACAATAAATGTGGCAAACGAGTCTTATTCTGCATCAGTGATTGAACAATTTTACACATACTAAATAAAAGAAGTTTCCCAGCTGAACATACTTGATGCATTATGTTACAATTTAACATTTTCAGTCCGCACTGAAAATAAGTGAAGACATAAACTTGTAATCTAAATATAGTGACGAAGAATAGATGAGCTTACTGAAAAAAAGTAGAATTTCTTTCTCGTAAATATTAACCGTATGTAATGCAGAATTAGTCCGGTCAATTTAGAACAAAACAGAGCCTGACCTAGAACAAATTGCAATAGAATTTATTTTAACGTTATCACGCTGAGGAAACATCACTATTTAACAAACTGAAAATCTAATTTCATCAAAGGAGTGGAAAAGTGCTTTTATTCACTTTTTTGCTACTAGCTTTTCATCATACGTAAACAGTCGTATGGAGGGCGTCGTGTTTTCTTTTGCGTCCGTTACCCGTCAGAAAAACCGTTCACATCACGTATGAGACTTCGTGAGACACCTCTGATCACAGCAGACGACTTTTTTATGTCCACCAATTATTAACATTGATGGTAATTTACACTGCCGCCACATACTATAGGATATTTTCTTGAAAAATATCAAGAAGTTTGAGATTTTTTTCTTCACGAATTATTTATTGGTTAAAATAAATCACTTTGTGCTCAATAAACCATTTGTTTCAGGGGAAGTCGTGGCATAAACAGGTCTACTTGAAACAAGGCCGGGCAATGATATACACACAGAGATCCATTTTAAGTTAAAATTTAAGTGTCTACGCCAATAGGCCGGAGTCCAATTTTAAATATCAGGGAAAATATCCGAAATCCAAGATTCGTGTGTTGGTTTTGTGATGAATTTAGGTCATTGGCATTGAATTATAAAATACCTATAAATTTTTCCAAAAAAAATTGTATACTCAAAAAACCTTAATGAAGACAAATTAACTGGTTTAAAATCTTGCAGTGAAAATTTTGCTGAATTCTGGGCTCTAGAGAAAAGAAATGTAGGCAGTGTGACAAGTGTATTACCTCTATAACTAACATACGTTCCCCCAGATCAAAGCCTCCGTAGGCCAGGGAGGGAGGGGGGGGGGTTGTGGACCATGCAATTGAGATCATTTTTTTTAAAGTATAGGTTTTCCCAGCTATTTTAACACTTGTATCACACGAATTCCCTATATCGATACATTTATTTCGTCCCCAAACATCGCCATGCTCACTTCTCAATTTGAATTTCAGAAAGCCACCCCTAGATTTCATTTAAGGTTCAGTATAATTCAAATTGTTAGCATTCCGATTCTTCCAAAATCTTTGAAATTCGTCTCGTGAAGCAATTGGCGTTGAATTGAAAAAGCAAATTCGTTTTTTGTCATTCGTTTTAATGTTCTTGTCGTTACATTTCGTCTCTGGTGACTTAAAACGTTACGGGTAAAAATGTGCCCAATCTTTGGACTTGTTTGCGCGTTAATTAAATTTTAATTTTTAACAAATATTTCCTTATAAATGATAGTATAGCTGTAGGGTTTTTAGGGTTTTTTGACAATTAACATTGATATCAGAAATTGAACTTTCACAATATGCTCTTTGCTTGAAATTAAGCATTAAGATCAAACACTTTCGTAATGTTGCTCTTTGATATATGTTTATGAATAAAACAACAGAAATAAGGTATGATGTCTATCAAAGACCAACATTAAGAAGGTCTTTGAACTTAATGCTTAGTGTCCATTTCATAAGTGCATATTGTGAAATGTCAATTCCTGACTCTAATGTTAATTGTGAAACACAGAAATAAAAATTCATACCTTACAGCTAACTACTTTTATTTATACATATAAGGAAATGTATGTTGAATTATCATTGTTTTAATACGCATAATTCTTCGAATAAGTCTAAAGATTGGGCGCATTTTGTAATCGTATACGATTTAAGTCACCAGGGACGAAATGTAACGACAACAACATGAAAACGAATGACAAAAAACGAATTTGCTTTTTCAATTCAACGCCGATTGCTTCACGAGACGAATTTCAAAGATTTTGGACGAATCGGAATGCTAACAATTTGAATTATACTGAACCTGAAATGAAATCTAGTGGTGGCTTTTTGAAATTCAAATTGAGAATTGAGCTTGGCGATGTTTTGGGACGAAATTTAAGTATTGATATAGGGAATTTGTGTAATACAAGTGTTAAAATAGCCGGGAAAACCTATAATAACAACGCGAGGTCTGTTCCATCCAAAGAATCGTTTCGTTGGGACTCAAGTATGCTTTTCTGGAGTAATGCATTTCACTTTTGTCAGTACAAGTAAATGTCTCAATCAATTTTCATATATACCTCGATCAGGATCTTCACAATTTAGCTGTTTAAATTACAAAATGTACTTATGAAAAATGTATGACGTACATGCAAAGCTAATGTACAGAACTACATCTGTTTCTCATCAACCTCATATACAATTTTGTTTTAATTGTGACGAAAGTGTTTTGAGATGTTTTGTTTCATATTTTCATGCGCTTACAAATGTAATGTAAGCATCACAACCCGAGTTCAGTACTTTCTGAATGTTCTTAAACCAAATCCAACAAATCGTTTTCAGGCGCTCAATCAATAATCTTGAAATAAAGATATTTCGCTTTACTTTCAAAATGGTTCATGCATGCACTGACCAACCGTTTTCAGTCTGTGTATGATCAAACATGATTTTTAGACATCCCTTTTTGCAAATAATCATATCGTCTGTGGACTTAAAAAACTTGCGCACTTTAGGCGAAAATCGTCCACTCTGTCCATAGTGCCCAGTATAAAATTATGATTTGAAACAGACATATCCCCGTCAAATGTAAAATTTTGAACCAAGTTACAAAGGTATACTGTTCTTAATATAAAACTCAGTGTACAAATTTATGTAAAAAGAAAAAAGAAATTATATGACACACGTGACAACTTTTTTTTTTAGTTTCCGACGTAATGTCGTCTGCTTCACTCGCACGTGGTCATGAATCCTAAACATTACCTTATAGGCATGTGAATCGAAGCAAGTCACCAGACGGATAGTTCGAGGATAAAATGTCCCAAATTTTAAAATCAAAAAATGCTTGAAAAAACACCCTTCCACTCCATAGAAACAATTAGATGTTTTACATATTTGTGTATTTATTTGAAGTTGTTTGACGCTTAAATGGTTTCTATTTCAATTTGTTCTAGGTCTTAACTTAAATTGACCGGACTATATAGGTGCTCTTGTTGTAGACTGTGTTCTAATATTTAATTGATATTAGATATGGTAATACTGCATACAAAATATAGTTATGCATAAAGTAGGCCTAAAAAAAATTAGAGTCATTTTGTAGAGTAGTTCATCCTTGTGTTTTCAACGCAAACATCGACAGTTTTCTCCCGTAGAGCACTAGCTTTACGCTTGCAATGCACACGATTTATAAGAAAGTGGAATAAAGAATTTGATTGGAGCGGGGTTTGGGCCTTGGAACTCCGGATTGCTGCTCTGGTGCTCTACCAACTGAGCTATCCAGCCATCATATCGACGGTTCCCCATTTTTGTCAATGGTTGTTGTACTGCAAATCTTGTTCAATAAACAAGATTGACAGAACTAACAAAACCCATACGCATGCGCGTCTTGATTCTGTCAAGTATATAGTCATTTGCTATCGCTACATGCCCACGCTCGGTATTAACCCGGACTCCAGTACAGGCCTACCTATAGTTACTGGTTAGAAGTTATGATAATTATGATAATTTTATATAAAAGAATGTATTACTAAAAAGTGTCAGAGGCGGCGGAACCGGGTGAGGCAGGGGGCACTAAAATTACGGATAATATGTTTTGAGTATAACCATTGCCCCAAATGGTATAGAGAGTTCTGATATGAACGAGGAATACGAAAACAAAGCCTCAAACCCCTAACATAATGCGTAGTTTGCATAATGGCCGGTTTTGAAGAGCGCCCCCTAAAAAAAACCCAGAGGGATGGAGGAGGTCAACAACTTGAAAGGTATATATAACAAGCAGGATAGAATGCACGTTCTAAAGATATTCTGTATGTGTTTGTCCAAGATCCAACGAAATACATGTAGTAGTGCTAAGTGTGAAGTTGAATTTCATGTTATACCTAAGTTTTTTTCCTTAGTGTTTAAAAAAATGTTTATGAACTTATTTTGAAGTACGTGTACAGCAAAGAATTTCGTTTAAATCCTATGACTCATTATAAAGTTAGGGTTCATAGTTAGTCCGAAAATGTGGGACTCTCAATACTGTGTATGAGAGTCCCAAAATTTAAGATTGTCAAAACATGCAATACAAGAAAATAGACTGGCACATGGAACAAATAGTCCAACACCCCTTACGAACTGCATCAACTGTGTCAAAAGAAACAACTGGTGCTGGTCTCTATTTCTACACATTCTCCAAAATCATGCCACCAGACTACTGAAGAGTTATTTTTTTTCAAAAAGTTAAACATGTACCAGTCTAGTCTTAGGCTTCAAATTGAAATCACTTGGCTTCACTCTCAAGTGCAAAATGTTGAAGTAAAGTCTTCTTTAAAAAAATGAATTGAGACTTCAAACTTGGCCGGTGAAATACTGAGGACCTTGTCTTTGCCTCATGAAAGTTTTTGAGAACTCTGTCAGCTGAAGAGCGAGTAAAGTTGGCCTGATTTTGTTTTGCATGTTTGTCTGCACTCAAGGTTCCAGTCTGGTCCAAGTGTGACACTTTTCCTGTCCCTGTCACCTTGGTAGGCCTACTTTGTAACCCGTCACGTAAGTATCCTTAGGATTGACTTCAAACGATATTTTATTTGTTGGGTAGGTAGTTTGCTAATCATAATCACTCTTGGATGACAACTACATTAAGAAGTGCATCAGAATTATAAAATCATAGATGTCAGATGAAAATAATAGGGACAGGAAAAAAGTTGGCCCCCAAATTAATTGATAGAATGACCCATAACGATTAAATATCTGTTGCACAATAAACACTGATACGTGTATGGTACAAACTGATGACCGGATTAATTTTTGGATCGTTGCCCCTCCCCCTCCCCCGCCCAATCCTGAATACGTCACAGATGCGCTATACCTTTATCAAAATAGATGCAATTATTCCCCCCCCCCCACACACACACACAAACACCCACACAATTGTGTATTTGCCTGCAATCTGGGACCCCCTTTTGTCCAACCTTTATGAATAATATATATTATGTGGAATATCACGGTACTTTTCGCAATTACAAAATGTCATTGTTAACATCACGAGAAGTGATGTAATAATATCATTTTCAAGGGTGGATCCGGCCAATGGGGGCCGTGCCCCCCCCCCCAAAAAAAACCCCAAATTTTGTTTTTAAGTGACGTCGCAATAAAGGCAGGCACAACGTTCACCACCATCTTTTCCTCAAAAAAATTGTTCAGGAATTGTGGTCGGAAATTGCCTCAGATCGCACCACAGAGCATCTAGAATCAAAACAAAATTCGGGGCCCAAAGCGGGCCCGCACCCCACGCCATAATTTTTTGACCCACTTTTTGAGGGACGAAAATTACTTCTGGCCCCCACCCAAATTTTGTTCTGGATACGCCCTTGATCACTTTATTCTCTTGAGAATGGTTGCTACAACCACAATTTTTCCGTGATGCTTGTGTATTCTGGAAACTGGGGGAACACGCCCAAAAGAAACTCTCTATCGGGATAACTAACCAAACTTTACTAATCTCTGATTTTTTTAAGGGAAGAATCACAGGGAATTGAATGAATAGAGACATGAGAGTCGTTCTTAAATGCCAAACCAGAATCAAAAAGACTTTATTGACTGAAACAACCTACAGCAAAACTGAAACAAGACTCTAACCGAAAAAAACTAAAACTAATAGCAAAGACAGTATGTTAAGAAATCACCGGGAAAAGACCAAAAAGCAGTGTAAAATGATTTATCTTTAAGTACAATCTGGCTAAAAATCAATTACTTGATGGTGGTAGAACCCGAACAGAATCGACAAACCACTCTAATTAATTAGCATGGCGTCTAGTGTAATGGGCACATGCACATTGTTCTCTCATCTCTGCTGGTCTGGTTTTGACTGAGGTCAAGATTGGGCAACGCATATGGGTCCTTATCAACGTAAGGCACATGGGTGTCATTTCTAAGACTAAGAGGTCTGACTACTGGAAACAGGGAGACACGCTACTAAAAACAAGTGAAGGGCATAGGCCTAACTAAACTCCCACGATAAATTCATCCGGTGGAACTTCTCCTTTACTTAACACAGAAAACAACGTGGTAATTACAATTAATATTTGGCCCCGCCACACTGTCAAGAATGAAGTTGCAAGCAGCACACCATCTAGGCCCTACTTGCCACACTTTTCACCAAAATATTGCAAAGTGGAACTCCACCGATATCCCGCTCCTGCTGCCAAGTAAGTCTTCTACAGTATACAAGAAAGGAGACCCATCGCTGCCGCCCAACTTTCGCATGATCGCTCTGAACAGTAGCATTGCCAAGGTCTACCAACAACTAACCAAACTTTACTTATCTTAGTTATTTAAGGGAAGTAAAAGTCGCAAGGAATTGAATTAATACTACATTAGATTAATTCTAAGTTGCCGAAAAAAAATCAAAAAGAATTTATTGACGGAAAAAAAAATTGTATACAACAAAATTCAGTACAAGAATTTAACCGCAAAAACTAGTAAAAACCAATAGCAAAAAATAGTGCGTTGAAAACATCCTTAATAAGGCTTGCTGTGTCACCTTTGTGAACAATTTCGGTGTCATGAAATTTAATCCGAAATCAAAAAAAAACCCGGTGGTGTCCGGAAATTTGGCACAAAATCGTCTGAGTGTTCCCCAACGTGGCGGAAAATTTCAAATAAACATTTAAGAATTTCTGTAAAGTTGATAAATTCTGATAACCATTTTTTATCTCTACTTACATACCATACTAAATGTTTGTCAGAAAATTATTTTCTTATTTGGGGGGGGGGGGGGGCATTTCAATGGGCTTACTGTTACATTCGAAATAAATCGGAAAATCACGCCGAACTAAATGTTTCTTCTAACTTTTTAACAGGTAGATAAACTCGTGATTTATCAACGGGAGTGCTTAGAACTTGACGAAACTGCACTTTCTGTGAAATTTCAGTTAACCTTTTACTCTAGCTAGGCGCTACAGGCAAAAAATCACTGGGCCACGTTATAGGGGCCGCGCCATGTTGGGGTACATCAACAATATACTGCCCCGACCATGAACATCCACCATGACGAAAAGCTGGAAAATGGTTGCACACCCTATTGTAACGTCAGACTTTCACTCGGGAACTGACTTCTGGCTTAAGCCGAAACCAAAAAGTCTAATGTGCTGGAAAATTCTTCTCCAGAACGAGTCTGCAAATAAGATATCGAGCAAATAATGTTAATGCTAAAGTTGTTATTCCCTCATTCAAACGTTATTCACTTTTGATTGAAACATCAAACATTGTGTACATTCATTTGACAGCTTTAAGAGCGCCGATTTTGCTTGGCACTTAAGCACCATTAAGTTATACGCTGAAGTGCGTTCTCTATCGCCCACACTAAACAGACTTTTCTTGCCAACCCGTGGATGGCACTTAGTTGCCAACCACGGGTTGCCAAACTCAAGAACGTCAACATCGCAACATCAGAGTAGTTATAAATGTTTCCAAACATATCAGTGGACCAATAAACGCTACCGAAGACTTAATAACAATGCCTGCTGTTACACAATGTACAAACATTGCATTCACTGTGTGAACAAAAGATGTCCACATAAACCAGCCAGTAGCAGCACGAGAACAAAGAAATGTTGTGTGGAATTTCCCACATCCACACAATGTTTTCCCCTCTCTGGAAAACAGGTTAAGAGGCATTTTTGGGCATTAAGAGGCAAAATGAAGAGAAACACTAAAGGGAATCCTAGAAAAAAATTGGGGTTGAAAGAGTTTTCACAATGTGAGTAAAATGATTTTTTTTCACAGGTTTTTCTTAACTACGCGAAATCAAAAGTATGTCCACACTAGGTATGTATAGCCTAACGTAAACATTGGTGGGTGTGTGTGAGTTTGTTTCTGCATTCAATAGGGGACGTTGAACAATAGAGGACAATAGGGTCCCCAATTCCCGAGAGGTCCCAAATTTGGATTCATGTACAAAACACATGGGAGGTCCTCCTAAAAAGTTGGTGAACAAACAAACATAGGACAATAGGGGATCCCCGATTACAGGCAAATACAGTATGTGTGTGTGTGTGTGGGGGGAAGGGGATGAATGTTACAGAGTGGGGGTGGGGGCGCCCAATTTCGGTTCAACCCGTTGGTGGTCACTTATATAACAAATTTCCAAGGGCCGATGGGGGGGGGGGCGACGATTTTTTTTTATGGAGGACACGTCCCCCCCCCCCCCCCCCCCCCCCCTGGCTACGCCGCTGAGGGCATAGTGTCGTTCGCCGGGATTTGTTTGGTGAGAACAGAGCTTATGTGCGAGACGTCATCACAGCGACACCTCGTGTTCCCGTTGTTAACGGAAAAGAACAAAATGTACCATGCACAGGCGCAGTTCTAGAGCCTATATTTTAGGGAGGGGGGGGGGGGCTAGCAGGGTGGCTCCAGCAATATGTGCAGGTAGGCGTGATGATTTTTTTGTTTCTCCGGACACTTAGGCCTCCGAAAATCAATAGGCGGGTTGGGGTGGGGGGGGTGGGCTCGTGCCATATTTTCATTGGGGAGCGCTGATAAATTCGTACAATCATGCACACTATATTACCTAATAGTGTACAAATGCACCCTTTTTACAACTATGTTTTTTTTAGGGGGGAGACCATTAACATGTGACGTCACCTTCTAACATTTGCTACTGCCATTTATTTATATGAATTTTTTTTCGAGGGCGCTAGACAAAAGTTTGGGGGCTATAGCCCCCCCCCCCCCCCTCCGTAGAACCGCGTCTGACCTTGCATTTTCAGTGTTGCAGAAATGCCGGGAATGGAATAAGAAATGCAAAGGTTGTATGCAGTATCTCCGTAACAAATTAATTCTAGTCTAAAGTACTTTCCTTGAATGAAAAGATCGATTTGTATAGTTTACCGGATCTCTTTGGGTGCAATGTACCACGTTGACGGCAAGCTGAAACCGTTAAAATCGCATGCACACGTAGCGGTATAGCCTCCCATATCTGATGACAGAAAAAACATAACACAAAATTGGGCAAAATATTTCAGATCAAAACTAGTAATCTATCATCTAGTATTATGTAGCTGTATTAGAAATAAATTCAAAACGGTACTAACCAGAATTTACTGTTTTGAATTTATGTAGCCTACACTGGTAAGCTAGCTGTTTCTTATTTGGCCCCATCCTACAGGTGTAGTCGATTGATTACTTACGTTAATATGCGTTCCTTTTGCATACCTAGGTTATCATAGTTACTGTTTTGTGTAAAACATTCTTGGGTTGACAATTTACTTGTAAAGAATGCCTTGAGTTCAAGGGCGCAGTGAGGGGGCGGGGCTGGAAAAGCCAAAAGTACAAAAAGAGAAAAGGGAGGGGAAAGGAGAAAGAGGGGAAAAAAAGAAAACGAGGGGCGAATCATATTATTGTTAATTTAATGTATATTTTATAACGTAGACGTTTTTTCTTACAAAGCGTCGAAGAGAAATATGTGCACACTCTTGATTTTTCCAAGGCCGGTCACTTTGCTCTGGTGAGTGTTTGCCCCCCTCAAGAAAAAAAAACCTGGCGACGCCCATGCTCGAGTTTCATAATCACATGGTTTGGCGTATTGAAGTAAGTTCGAGCGTTTAGTGAGCCCCTTTAAGGTGTGCCCCATTGGACTTGGTGGGAGGAAATGCCCAGAGGAATATTGTGAGGAAAACCCACGGAATCAGGTAGAGACAGAAAACCCAATCCACATATTGGCCCGGGCGGGATTCGAACCCGGGTCACAGCAGTGGAAGGCGAGGAAAGAACCGTTACGCCAACCCGACTCCCCCGATTTGGTGGTTGTGAGGAATGAGAAAAAGTGAAGGCCATGTAATGAGCTGATACGTCACTATAGATATGAATATTCGCTCAAAACTTTCTGAACTGGAGCGCGCCATTTAACACTGACGCAAACAAGTACATTAATGTGATATATGTCTTGAACTTTAAGATGTCGCAAGCATTGTTTACGCCTATGCGGATCACTAATTTTGTCATAAAAAAATGTACGTTAATGGCAGAGATTACGTGCGTATGTCTCATAATGCATGCATGATACATCCAACGAGTGATCAGAATGATTGGCCATCTTTGGCGAACCGTTCACTGTACAAGACAAGAATAAATAGGCCTATGACTATACACTTATATAGAACATAATTCCCATTTTTTTTCCAAGAAAGACGTATACTCACCATGGAACAAGACAAACTCTCCAGTGTCCATCTCAGGCAACATACAGTTAGCCATGATGACGTCATTAGAATCACAAGTCGGCCCAAAAATTGTAGATGGCTTCAAATCACGGTTTCTAAGTGGTTCCTGTGTTTTGATTACGTAACAATGAAAAAAAGTCATATGAAATCTGAGAGGTCAAAACAACTTCGGCGAGACCAATACTCCTTGCACCAACTTGTTGTTATATTGCTGTTGACTTTTGCCTCTCCCCCCATTTCTCAACCACGGGCTTCGTTCCGGCAACGAACTTTAACGTCATTGGGTCCCTTGCCTTGAGAAAATATTGATCACTTTGTCGGTCCATTTTCTGCTACAAAATCCTCTGATTCCCTCTGAATACGAAACAACATTTTGGAGTCTTTCTGTTCGATAGAACATCAAAGGATTAGAAATGGTTGCAGCAGCGACTTAGGCGAATTCGGAACGAAGCTGGGACTAAATGCAAGTAGGCCCTACGAACATTAATAAAAGTTGTGGTCTTCCCATTATAGGCTATTCATAAATACCTAAGATATTTTACCCATTCTTATTGGTCGAAAGCCCGTCAGTGGCGGGTCTTAAACGGTTGATAAAACACTGGCTAGGCTGGAAGTGTTTAAGACCAGCCAGAAATAAAGGTGTCCCCTCAATCATGGCAACAAATGCATTTCTGGTTTCGAAAATGTGTTTTTCAGAATTTGTAGGTTTTGAAGTTTCTAAATTTTGATAAAGCAAATATTTTACATCATTTTCAACCTTAAATATTTTTCTCCTTTAATTAAGGCAAGTTTTTATTGCTTTTGGAGCCTGTTTTGGTAGCATTGGCCCATTTTCGTCGTGCAAATGAAAATAATTCGGGCCGATATTACTTATAATTATGATGTGAATAAATAACGGCCAACACCTTGGCTCATCTAACCCCACGCCGTTTAGGCTTCGTCCTCGAAGTACTTCTCATCAGGATACGCGTTTGTACCCCCCACCCACTTTCCCTCACTTTTGAGAATCGATTGACGCCCTTGGTGCCAACAGGCTTTTACAGCTAGGACATATAACTAATGTAGTGGAGTGCTGTGGCCTTGTGGTTAAGGGCACTGATTCGTGGTCTGTGGGTAAAGCTGCAGGTCGTGGGTTCGAGTCCTGGCGGGGTTATGGTGCGTGTTCCCTTGAGCAAGGCACTTTGTCACTCATTGCTTCTCTCCACCCAGGAGTAAATGGGTACCTATGAGGGCAGCGATGGTTATTGTGATTGAATTAGCTTCCTTGAGCCTAACAGGCAGCATCGAGCTGTATACTCCCCAGGGAGCTGAGATGGTATATGGAATGTTTGATTGGCCCAATGATTAGGGGTAATAATAATGTAAAGCGCTTTGATCTTAGTTAAAAGTGCTATATAAGAACCTGTCATTATTATTATTATTACCAGTTTGGCCTGGTTTGATTTGTACAGTGCTTTGTACGCTGAATTCGGTGCCGGTGACTAAGACGGAAAAGGGCCTACGGAACACTGGTGCCTAGCAGTCATGTGGTTGCTAAGGCAAAGCGTCTGCCGTTGTTAAGCAAAGCTAATCCGATTACGTACTTAGACGCTATAGCAGAGCAGTGAAATTCATGCACCACAAAAAACATGGCCTTTTGAACGTTGTGTTTCTCAGAAAACATGCACAGTATGATTGAAATGTTAAATTATAACGGAAGAAGAAATTATAAACTTCATGTCAAAAAATCGCCGTCATCGATGCCGAAACGTCAATACTAGTTACTGGTATAGCTGACCTTCAAGTCTGGAAGAAATCGTTGGGAAACTTCCCCAAATCTCTCTATTTATGTCAATTTCTAGGAATTTCTCAAAATTATTATTTCACGAGTTGTTGAACACTTAGGGGCCATTCAGAATTTTCAGTGTTTTAAAATTTCGACTTTTTTTCCAAATTATTTTGACCCACCCACCCACCCCTAATTTCGATTAATAAAAAACTGAACATGTACATGTACATATACATATACTTGAACATGAACATGTATACCCATGTACATGTGTGTCTAGTTCAGTGACGGCGTGAAGTTGTCGGTCTTCCTCTTTGCAGTTTTTGGAAGCCACAAAGATGACCGTGGTTTTGTCGTTTTCTGGATGAGGTGGATGACATGTGACATACGAGGTTGTGCCTGTCACGTGAGGTAGCTGAGAAAATATCCCCCCGCCCTGTTTGCAGGGCAGGTGTGCAAGCGAAAGAAAAACATCAGGTTTGGGCAGACATCACAGGCTGCGGTCCTCGTAGCCTTGGAGTCCAGTGGTTGAATAGTCCAGTTTTTACAGCGATTGGTAATAGACGCCCGCGGCGCGTTATAGAGCTGATCTAGTACACCTGGTACCCTGCTGCCTCTGCACGGCCTAACCGCTACAAACGCCCGGCGTCCAAGTCCAAGTCTATCTACACGTACATGACGTACATGTACAGTACATGCAGGGGACGAAGTTGGAAAATAAACACGCATCGCGATATCGGAACGCTTGCGCGTAGTTCAGGCAAGTCAAAAGATATATCTTTCTTTTCTTTTGTTTTAATATTTTTCCATGGAAAGTGAATTTCGATTTTCAATTTTTTAGCTTGACCCACCCACCCACAATTTGGGAAAAAAGATCGAAATTTTAAAACATTGAAAATTCTGAATGGCCCCTTATATCAACCAAGTATATACCGAATTTCAGCTAAATCTGTTGTTGCAAACGCTAGTGTTACACATAGAACCATCTCCATGGCAAATTTCGACGATGATTTCTGCCAACCCAACCCACATGCATTGTTCAGTAGAGCGCCTTAGGCGCTACAGTTGACCGATTTCGGCCAAGCCACACAATAACGTATTGTAGATTAGCAAATTCATAAGTTCGCTCGTACCCCCCGCCCTGCATGCACGCTCTGATTAGTTGGAATTTGCGTGACCTGTAACCTGCGCGTCATCACGGTCATGACTCTGCAAGGTTTGAAACCGACGGCCGTTAAGACGAACTTTCATCACTCTTTTATTCCAGTTTAGAGATTTTTTTTTTCGTTGAAAAGCGTAATAATGTAGGAAATTCTGTAAAGTTTATCTTTGATGTAAATTTACAATCCCCGTCACTTGCTCAGGCTCCGATTCGAATCGCGAACGGTCGGATTGCATTATGCTACACTCAAAATGATGTCCACATGGCCCGCAATGAAACAGAAATTACATCCGGTATGAAACGTGTGCATTTCTATGGGAAGTTTTCGGATAGCATTTGCTCACATTGTCTAACTGCGGTCTTGAACATCTGCAGCCAGATGCTTTATACATAGGTCCTAGGCCACTTCCTTCACAAGATTCTGTGAAGCTCATCAGCGTGTCCCAGCGTCCTGTTTGCAGGGCGGGGGGTATGAGCAAAATTCATTAACGTCACTCTCAATTTTTTTTTTTACTGCACACCATAATGGATAGGACCCTTATTAATATTCGTGAGGCTTGAAAAGATTGACAGATATTGCAAATGTCAGTGTTACATCTTTTAAAAATGAACGTAGTCATAGTGATTTGGAAGGGGGCATGCGCCTAAGGTGTTTTGAACAACTATTGCCGAAATTCACATCCATAAATCACATCAAACCCGTTTCTAATGTTTATACATTACGTGTAAGGGTTCTGGAAGGTCAAAATACTCGGGGTCGAACACTTTGCAACTCAATCCATTGAAAATACCAACATTCAAGTAGTAAATCCAAATGAACGGTTCATCGCTATCTGAAATAAAAACAAAGCAATATTTTAGGAATCTTTTAGCCAGCTTTCCAAACCCGTAGATGAATGATGAATATGAATGATATTTAGTTGGCAGATGTAATACGGTGATAGGTAAATAAAAATATATATATATATATATAGCAGCTCCGAAGAATGCCAAGTGTTTCTTTTCCAAGCGTTCAAAAGCATTGTTGTTATATAAGGGAGTTTTTAGCTGTTTCAGGTATCCTTACCGTTTTCACGTCTGAGTAACATAATCACTATGTGCTTTCTTTCTACGCGATACAGCAAAAGTGGTGTACAGAAAATGGTATTTCGTTTGGTTGAGCGGGGCGAATTAGAACGAAATGTATAGTTCTCAATAAGTGTAAATGTAACTCCGCCATACGCGGATGAAGATTGGAGTAAAAAAGGGGAGTATATAAGGCGATGCTTAGTCAGCATGGACCATCTGCGCACCGGCAGGCTCGACTTCTTTCAAGTTTATAGTTAATGATCATTATTATTATAATATCCAATTAATAGATTAGATGTTAAAATCGGGCACTATGACCATAAAGTCATGCAATGTCGCAACTCTCAATATGGGAAAAGTACTGTTTAGAGAAATTAGTGGAAACCATACTACTATTAGTCTTGTTCGTCTAGCGGGGTTTTCCAGAGTATTTTCTCGCAAAGAGTTTTTATCTCTGATTTTTCACTCCGCAGGCGTGCAGGATCAACATACAAATCACAACTTAATTGATTTTATATGATGGCACAGAAAAGAAACAGAAAAGTCACAGAAAAGTGCATTAGGGGCGTCGAAGTTATTTGTAAAGATTGTCGTTGTGTATGTATCCACAATATCTTTTTAAAAAAAATTGGATCCATAGTTGACTATTATTATTTAGCATATAATCGTATAAATGTACATATTATTTTAATGAAGAAGAAGAAAAAAGAAGGAAGAATAAATAAATAAATAAATAAAAGGGTCAGCAACTGCAATACCTGTCGGTGGCCAAAACCATGTTGTAAAATTGGTGCGACGTGTGGGTTATTGAGAAATAACGTTTGGGGGTATGGAGGACTAGAATAACAGAAGTTAACACGGAAACAACTTACAGAATGATAGACAATACGACGGCTAAACAATAGCTTCTCAAAAATAGTACAATGTGTACTAATGGCCTCGAGGCCAGCTTACCTGATACTCTTTCACGCCGTTCATTGATGTCAACTTTGTTCACACGTTTGGCAATGACATTCGCCACTAGGTATCCTGCTGAACGAGTGTAAAATGTTCCCGGTTCGGCAATAATTCGCACGCCACTGCTGGCGGGGAAATGTTCGTCTAGTGCCCGGGTGATGACGTCTGCAAACTGGCAACACAACAACGAAATCAAGTTACTTAATAATAACAAAAATGACGGGTTTTTATATATAACGCTTTTAACTATGATCAGAGCGCTCTACATTATTATTACCCCTGATCAGTGGGCCAATTAAACATTCTAAATACCATCTCAGCTCCCTGGGGAGTATACAGCTGGATGCTGCCTATTAGGCACAAGGAAGCTAGAATCGATCACAATTACCATCTCTGCCCTCACATGTACCCATTTACTCCTGGGTGGAGAGAAGCAATGAGTGACAAAGTGCCTTGCCCAAGAGCACACGCACCATGACCCCAGGCTGGACTCGAACCCACAACCTGCCGAATTGCCCGCAGACCACGAATTCAATGCTCCAGACCACGAGGTCACGATACTTCACATACTACATGATATATTCCAACCTTAAAAGTTACGGGTGAAATTTTCCTACAAAGTGGGACTTACACACACAGAAAAACATTCCCTTGAAAGGAAATGTGTGCATGCATGAATGAATCTTTTATACCAATACTAATAAAAACCAGTATCAAACAATGACTAGTTTCTCAAATCTGTACTGAAAACATATGGTGAACGTTCTAGGGTCCGTCTCACTCCAATCATCTCAAATTTCCCGATAATTTCCCGGCTTTGGTTTGCAGTAGTCATCTGTGTTGATGGCCAATTCGTTTCTGAGAATCTTGTGCAATGTCATGAGGAGGCTGGGTTGTCTCACTTTCTCGATGGAGGACCATCTGAGTTGGTTATCATGCATGCGACACTTTCCTTTTTCCTGTAGTTTTTTTTTTTTTAACCTTTTTACCAATGAACCGGGGTGCCATGTATTCTGAGTATCACCCGTTATCCACGGAGCCAAGTCTTCTGTATAACGTCTGATATGTCAAAGCATGCAGATTTAAGCGATCTCGTGCCTCAGCCAAGCGGAGTCGACTTTACTAAATCGTGCCGTCATTTCATTCCCAAATCAGGACTAAACGTGTGATTGGTCAATTCGAATGCAGTGATTTGTAATATAACAGCAGCCGGGCGCGTATCGCGTAACATAATGACGCGACAACGGGTGAATGACCGAAGACCCGATACAGAAAGCGCCCGTTGATTGGGCAAAATCTAGCGGTCAAGATGCGGTTGCCTTGCATAATTAATAAGCGAATTTGCTCAAATGTAATATAGACCATGGCTATAGCCATGGTCTATTACATAGACTAGGTGCCATGCTGAAGAAGTTAATGTTTTTAATAGTGAAGTTGGTCTACGAGTATTCTACAATGGAACCTTATCGTGAAACTTGTATAACTGTGCATGTAAGGAGACAACTTCATCGAAACGTTCGCAACTCATATATTTTGCCCAAAGGAAACCTTTTGTGTAGGAAACTTTGAGTAAGGAAAACGTGCCTCTCTTTTGCAGGAAAACTTGATAAATCGAATGTCACATTTCTGAAAGCAAACATTTCATTCCTTACCTTATCGAAGGTTGCCTTTGGGTACAATCTTCCGGGAAACCCACCACCCAGGTCTAGCAGCTTCATGTTAAATCCGAGAGATGTGCCAATATCAAACAACGGCCGAGTGAAACGAATTGCATCGCTGAAAATCTGAGGGTTAGAAGCCTCACTACCCACATGGAAACTGTAGAAGGAAGAAACATGAATATTGATAAGAAAAAAGTGGTGAGAAAACAATTGAAAAACCCTTCTTCTGTGAAAGACGGCCTGACTAATTTTTTTAAAAATCATTGGCATGCTCATGTTTATAGGCCTACATATTGCTTTACTGGTAATGTGCACCGAATACATGTGTTAGTGTCTTTTAACTATTTTAATTGATGCGTTTATAGTCCATGAGCCAAGGGCTGATATTTGGCATATTGGTAGCATCTCAAGGGACAAATTCCTATATATTTTGATTTGGGTTGGTATTAATAATGTCTCTCGTTATGCTTTTGAAATCTAGTCGCGTTAACAATGTTGACAAATTGAATATATCTTTTACGGACACTCAGCTTGAACAGGTTGACAGAGTAAGGTATTTAGGGGTCGAAGTTGATGATAAGCTCACCTGGGATCCAAATTTTAGGAATGTCTGTAAGTCGGTGGCTTACAAGGGTTATAAGCTTTGAACCATATCTAAGGAAAATTTCGAAGACGATCAAAAAATTATTTGCCGACCCAACCCATGTGCATTGCTCAGCAAAGCGCCGTAGGCGCTACGGCTGACCAATTTCGGCCCGGCACACAATGATGAAGGGCATATTAGCATATTCATTAGCGTCACTCGGCGTGACATGGCGTGGGTCTCGGTATCGACCAATGGAAGTCGGCAAAAGGGTGATATTTGTTAACAACTCGTGAAGGAGGCTTTTATGCAATTGTTTACTGCACACCGTAATGGATATAGGAACCTCATTAATATTCGTAAGGCTGATAAATATTGCGCAGGCAACTTGACAGCTGCAGATGTTGACCTGCTTAGGTCAACAATGAATCAATAACGGTTTTATAAACCTAAAGGGTGGAGGAATGGGGTTGAAGAAACTATTTTCTTTTAATGTACATCTTTTCCATCTTAATAGTTAATCACTTTTATTGTTATGATCTTAATTGTTCATTTTGCTATTTTATCATTTTAATTGCTTTTTTTTTCTCACTATTTTTAATGTTTTTATTTCTTATCACAGGACCATAATGTAAAACAGCCTTTGAGCTGATATTTTTGTATCCTGTATAAAGATTTTGAAATAAATAATAAATAAATAGATAAACAAAAGATGATAGACTTTTAAAAGTGGTAGCTTTACTATGAAAAATCAAGCATTTTTCAAGAGGACCATGGACAATTTCGGACAAAAGGAAGCACTCTTCTTTGCGGCACATTTGCGGAAAGGACACGTGGTGGTTTTGCCAACAAAAACGACGAAGGGATGGGGGGGGGGTGACACCTCCAGACCCTCCTTTAGCGGCGCCCGTGAAAAAAAAACTTGTTCTATGTGCTATTTTCATTTGGTGTTTCATTTGAGAGCAATTTATTACTAAATTATTATTAAATCGTAAATTATTTCTTGTTATATACCAAATTACATATAGCTTGGCCAGGCTATGGCATGCCTAAATCATGCCCTGTTGAAAAAGAAATGCGATAGATTTAACTCGGAATAACTTCAACAATTTATACCGGTACATGTACCTGCAAAACATTGCTTCGCGTCCAACTAAATTCCTAATCGGAACTTTGTCCTTAATGTGGCTCGCTTAAGCCGACTGATGTTTGGGAAAATCCGGGGACAGCATGTAACTGCTTTTAATAAGTAAATCATCTAGAATTGGCGATTTTCGGAACCGGCAATTAACCAACGGACCAAGTTGTTCTCTGGTTGTACCAGGATTGTTTTTCGCTCTCTTCTTTTGGTTTCTCGGTGTAAACTAAAACGTGAAATATCTCAGGTTAACTGGTTAGTGTTTCTTTATGGAAACTGTATACAGCTTATGGTGACAGAGTGATTTCTTTTTTTCCCACTGAGTTAAATGGTCCCAAGATCACCAGATCTCACCCCTTGTGCCTTTTTCAGGAGTTAAGTACCGGGATAGTGGGTAAGGTGAATCAGCATCAAGACCAAGGACTGGTAAGACGTGCGGTCAGAGGCGGCGATGTGAGCTGTGTATTACCAGTGATTACGTGTATTATTAGTGATCAGAAAGATTCTCTCATTTCATTCCTTTAATGAAGTACCTAATCATTGTCCCTATATCATCACTTTTCCAATGTGCACTAACTTGTCACAATGCTGATTTCATGGTTGTCTCATCCATCCATGACAATAACGTATTAAAATTAATATCATTTGATAGAGGACATCCTGGCCTTTTTTTCTTTCTTGTTGCCTCCTTCTGAAATATTCAGCAAATTTCTGATAATTTACATGTAAAATAGTTTCACCTGATACCAACAACATCTAGTCCTAGTTTCTTGGCAATCTCCAGGAGGGGGCGTACTTCTTCCCCGCGACAACCAAATTTTGCTCCATAATTAAATGTAGCCGTGCTGTCGTCATAACGTATACGAAGCACGAGCCTATGTACAAAGAGAAAAAATAGTATCGGAAAAATGCATCCAAAAAAAACATCAGAATAACCAGGGTTTTGTTTTTACCTCAAAGCCGACTCTTGAAAGGGCTTTGGTGCATTCGTCTGAATCAACTTTTATCTGCTTCCGCGTAAATAAATGAACACAATAATTATAATACAGGGTGAGTCAAAAAAAAGCGGAACCCAAACTCCCAAAATTATATTTCATATTTAAAAAAATATGTAGCACCAGAAATAATAATGACTGGAAAGCCAATTTCATACGCTACTTTTAGATGAAAAAATACTGAAATTGCTCAATCCGTTCAAAGAATATCAAGAGTTAAACGCAATGACCCTAAAACCTCTTTCGTCCAGCAAAAAAAAAGAGCAATTTATTGTGTATTCTTACTGTTTGGAACAACAACAAAAATGACACAGAATACTTGTTTCAACAACTGTCAATAACAGTAGTACACAATATCTTGATTAACAACCCTGCTTAGGCAAACAATATGATTTATAAAATCCACTTGTTTTTTTAAGACGGGCCTTCAAAATGGCTTTGCTGAATATTTCTAAATTTTAAAAGGAGGTTTTATCGCTGGTGATGTTTGAAGACTCTGTGACGACGATTCTTGACATCGCATTTATGGACGAAAGAGATTTTAGAGTCATTGGGTTTAAATGGTGTTGTTCTTTGAACAGATTGAACAATTTCAGTAATTTTGTTATTTTAAAGTAGCTTATGAAATTGGCTTTCCAGTCATAATTTTGTTTTGGTGCTACATATTTTTTAAATATGAAATAAAATTTTTGGGCTTTTATTACGACTCACTTTGTACGTTGGTAGGCCTATGTAAAGCGTAGTTGATTCTATTCCATACGATGTTGTGTGAATACTTTGCAATTATGATGAATCCAAATGTCATTTATGGGTTACAATACTTAGTCAATACTTACTGCGCTTTAGGGTGAACCCGTTTGACTTTCTGCAGTTCTTCCGCCGTGTCAAATGTCATGAGTCGTACTCCTTTCTCTTTCGCAAAACGAAGATGTGATTCTTGTTTGTAGGGATGAGCGAAGATAATGCGATCAGCGCTTGCTCCTAGATCTAGAACCATTTTGATCTCTTTCTTCAAGGAACAGTTAAAACAAAATACATTACTGTATAGTATAGGCCTAACCGGTTAACCTATAGTAATGAGATTAGTAAACTTTTCAACAAATAAACAGTATGGAAAGCAGCCATCTTAGAAGGCAATGTCTTTGTCTTGTTGGGATATGCATGAGATAACTGTTTGTGCATTCAAAGTTACTGAACGAAAATAACTAACAACAGATGCCCTGTAAGATGGCCGTTACGCATAATGACTAATACCACTTGCAAACTCAAACGCAAGGCGATAAATCTTGTCGGCTTGAAAACCTCTATAAGTATACCCATCGTTAAAAGCGAGTAAATCCCGATAAACTGATGTTGTTACTTGGGCAGATGACCTTGAATTCGAAGCTCAATCATATTCTTGGGCAACATTGTATTCTGCAGATTCGAATTAAGCGGTTTTGACCGTTTGGTCTTTGACGATTGTAAGTTTTACATATTAGATGTGGTGAAGAGATGATCAGCGAGTTTGAGTGCCCGTATGATGAAATTAGATCTTTTGGAACATTTCTACTTATCATTCTTGAACATTTCGAATATCATGGCCAACCATTAAAATAAATCTGATGGAAATCACGAACTTTCTAAGTACATCTTTATACTATCAAGGTTGTTGTCAACACGTTATTTTCACCCCATGATACATATCTGTACGCTCGAAGTTAAGATAATTACTTTTGACCCCCCAAAAAATCAAAGATGCGTACCTTGCTAGCACAATCAAACGATTTACCAAGTCCAATCAAGAGACGAATGATCACTGGATCCGGGTTGCTTTTCACGGCTGGAAAAATGCATACAACAGCAATTAAAGGAACAAAAAAACAGGACTGGAATTAAAGGCACGTAGGAACTTTGGTAATTATCCCCGAATGTAGGCCTACACTTACCAATTTAATGAGAAAGCCTTGCTCACAGTGAAAACTTGACAAGGAAATAAAGTAACGGAACTCAGTTACGAGATGTCTAGTACAGCTAAGCTAAAACATCAACAAATTAGTTTCATACACCCTTGTAAATATTTCGAGCAATTTTGTTACTTTAAACGAAAAAGAAAACACTGAGAGCAAATGATCCTATGCACCTAATTTGAACAAACGAGGGAGGGAGAAGAGCGAACATGTAGCATAGGAAGCACATAGGTGCGTATTTAAAGTCCACTTACCAAAGAATACTTCGACGTTTGGCAATAACTTCGCCCACAACTTGTCTTTGGTCACTACATCGCCGAGGTCGTAGAGGTAGAATGGATCATCTACATCCTTTAAAAAAAACAAGACGTTTCAAATAGCATGTCTTATACTGTAGTAAAATCGGTGCCAACTACCGATAACACAATCTTGATCTAAATAGGCCTAGAAGGGGTTTCTTCATCTGTCGCTAAACAAACTCTAGTCTTTTCGTGGCTTATAGTGGACCAGCCAAAGTGGAATATTACATCTTGGACGGCATTTTGTGGTAATAGCAAGCAACCATGTCAGATCAATCAGTCAAAGGGTGGAGAAGACAATGTAGGTGGATGCCACCCTTAATTTTGACCCTAACTATACCTAATTTGCATACATTTTTAATCCCTGCAGTAGGCCTATATTAATTACCATATTAGGGTATATTCTTTACTTTTAATTTTTTGAAAAGCCTTATTTTGGTGATTCTAATTAAAAACCTTACTTAAATAACATTTTCTTAAACATATAAGTGACTTAATAATCATGAGGACATAGTAACGATCCAAAATGGCTACAATTAGACCCGAAAATTGTGCGCATTTACGTTGTCTCCAGATATCATCAAGTAGTCTTCCCAAACCTTAGTATTGATGAGCTTCAAATTCACTAAGTTGCTAACTGGCCCAGTTTCCATTTTCAAACCAAATGGAAAATCTGTGAACAATGATAACATTGTGATATTTAGAACTGTCCATTTTTGGTGGGTACTACATTGGCATAGTTGCGTTCGGGAACGTTCAATCTGCTCAGTTTCTGTAGCAGAAAAGCAGATGGCCGCTAAATTGAACCATCGTGACAAAACGTTCAATCTGGTAGCAGAAAAGCAGATGTCCCATTTTGAACCGCCAGGGAAGGGCTAAAAGCTTAACATGCTTTTCTTGTAGCAGAAAAGCAGACAAGTAGAAATATGCATTTTAGCAAAATGTTCAATCTGCTTTTCTGGTAGCCAAAAAAACCCAGAAAAAAGTAGAAAAGTGAACTTCAACAAAACGTTCAATCTGCTTTTCTGATTTCCGCGACCAATCGGAGTCGATTTTATTAAATCGTTACCGGTACGTCATTTTATTTTAAATAAAAAGACCAGTAAATAAACAGACCAGTAAATAAACTTCTATAAACATTAATGATAGTTATGCGCACTTAGGAATACTTACAACTCTCCAAGGTGTTTGAAATATACATCAAATTTAAGCTTATTTCATCATCTTTCATTTTCTGTTCGTTTTTTAGGGTTGAACAAATATCACTTTTGGGAGACAACTCCATCTCAAGATAATCAACCCTAAAATGACGCCTACGCTCCAACCATTTTTGCAAAATGTACCAATGTTAGAGGCTAATTTCATCCGAATTTAACAGAAATACAAGCTCGCAGTCCTCTGGCTTCCACCCTTCTGTTGTACAAACCCTCAAGTTCATGGCCCTCACAATACTCCAATAATAACGGAGAATTGGAGGGCATGCAAATCGTGATTTGTCCGGCGTAGGCACCTTTGGGCCTATTTATTTTATTGGCCTACTCAGAATTATGGTGTTCTAAAACGGACGGGCAAATGTCGTGTGCGTGAGTTTGACGTCGTGTGTGTGAGCTTAAACGTCGTGTGTGTACTGTGTGTGAGTTTCAAACGTCGTGATCTGTTACACGGTACCCTCTGGAGACATTTGCACAATAGGGAACAAAAGACTGTATAAGTCTGCACAGAGCAATTTCTATAGGTGAATACAAGGTTATCACAAAATGGATATATGGATTTTACTTTAAAAAAACTAGTAATTTCCAAGGTGTGTTGATGTGTCGCAAATTGAAGTATTTTAGGTAAGGGATATTAAGTCCAAATATCAGCCCAAGAAATTAATTCTGGTTAAAAATTCCTTTTTTTTATTGGCCTGAACTCAGAATTATTGGAATTATTAAAAGGGACAGGCAAACGTCGTGAGTTTGAAACGTCGTGTGTGTGAGCTTAAACGTCGTGTGAGTGAGCTTCCGCCGTGTGTGCGTGTGTTTCAAACTGCGTGGACTTGAGCTCGAAACGTCGTTTCAGAATACCCCGCAACTCGTGTAACCACCGGGTAGCTGGTTGCAAAGCTGTGGTCACGTTCAACTTGCTCGCAATCAACCTTCTACCACTCAAATAAAGTCTAAAAACCAATCCCTGACCCTCTATACTGGCTAGCTGCCTAGCTGCCGGCGTATAGTCGTCGCTCTAAAGTAGTAGATTTTGGACTTTTAACTCTTTTGTTTTCAACACTTCCCAGTCACTGCTCGCTTTGGAGTTGGAGTGTGTTATTATGTTTGTAGAATAAAAATGTGTCTACACTTCAGCATGGAGGTGCAAGTGCCCTTTTCAACTGACCTTGCTACGCCACTGTATTCTGCTCTCATTTCTTACCTCTCTTTTTGGTTCATTGTCTTTAACCTTCTCGTTAGCAATGTCTCGAATCGAAGTTCCATTTTCATAAAGAGTTACTCGTAGATCAGGCGTTTCGTAACGTTCCATGACTCACAGGCTAATACCTCACGGTGAGATGTTTCGAGAGGAGACTAAAAAAAAAAAAAAAAATAGGTAAACTAAAAGATAAATGTCGGGCAGGTGGTAACATTCACTCGCCTATGAACTCCGGTTACCGGCCCAGATTCAACTCATTACCCACCTGTTACAAATTGTGGATCAGCGTCCCGTGGGTTACCCTCCTCAAAAAAAGACTGAACAAATCCACAAGGTCATCAGATGAGATGTTATCTTGTTTGACTTGCCTAAGTGAGACCGAAGTCTGCTCGGTTTGGATCATGTTCCCTGTATCCTAAGAGCCTTTGCACAAACAAACCCCGTATCATTCAGTACTGTTATTGGATACAGGGAACATGACCCAAACCGAGCAGACTTCGGTCTCACTTAGGCAAGTCAAACAAGATAACATCTCATCTGATGACCTTGTGGATTTGTTCAGTCTTTTTTTGAGGAGGGTAACCCACAGGACACTGATCCACAATTGTAGGCTTAAGGGTGCACGCCTGTAAATAGGCCAAAAATCTGTCCGCCGAGCTCATGAATAAAAGTTATACCCTCAAAATATTCTATATTAGAGAGTTCTGAGAACCATGGAATTGGGGAATTGAAGACATGTGGCACTGAACCTCTGGCCTGGACTTGGAGCTTCCAATTCTGAGCATTTTGGATGCAACCGGGCCCGAAAGTGGCGCTATTTAGCCATGTTGTGGAGGGATTCTTTTTCAAAATGGCTACTTTTCCAGTTTGGGAAACATCATTCGTTTTAGGGGTGTTCTTCTTTGGGTGAGAATATCTCAAAAAGTCAATGGTCAACCCACCCAAAATTGAAAAGAAAATGAAAGATGACATGTTGATCATCATTTTTCTGTGCAGCTTGAATACCTGTGAGAGTTCTGAGTATTTTTAAATGAATTTTGAAGTATGGGCATTTAGCACTAGTGTCTATGGGAATTTTATTGCAGACGCGCACCCTTAACACTCCGACGCAGAAAGCCCATTTACTAACACCTTTACAGTAAGGGATCCCTCCGGGGACCCAGATATGTAGCGCCTTGGTTTGAGGCTACACAACACTGTATTTATTATGTACACAATGTCGACATGTCTGTAGACTATAAATAAGGAGGTCATTGACAGGAAACAGATGTTGTATACATAGTCTGTGGTCAAGTCGTGCAATGGCTACCCGCAAGTGACCTTGTTTTGTGCACGTGTATATGGGTAGCCCAGGTTGTCAGGCTCAGATATGCCTGACCCGGGGTCAGACACTAAAGGTGACTGCATATATCCGTAGAGGGTGTCTCTGGCTAGGATCATGAAAGATCACCAGAATTGGTTTGAAATTTTTTTAAATAAAGGTAGCCTAATTAACCAAATTGAGTCCCCAAAAGGGCTTGTTTCTGCGTCGGAGAGTTAATTATTCCTTCCAGCCTCGCTTTGGTTACGTTGATTTGAATGGGCAAAAATAGAGATGGCCGCAACATGATTATTGGTCTATAGTAGACTTGAACTTCAGTAATTAGACGGCTTAAGCCCACCTGCGCCGCCGGCGTAATTTTTTTCCTAGGAGGGTTAGGGGCAATGTCATGAATAATTCAGTTTTTCCTTTGAATCATTGCAAGACTTAGGTTCTCGTTCTATTTTCCCCTTAATTTAAAATTATCTCAGTGATAAATTTGGAGAAGAAAAATAGCTGATGCAAATGAGCAGCGACGACGTGGATTCGAACCAGGGATCTTTGTATCCATAGCTCATCTCGCTATCCACTAGGCTACTGTGTGGTAGCTCGACGACAACCATTCTTTAAAATGCTTTAATGTATTGTAACTAGTTGAGTAACAAACAACAATGCTGTTGATGTCATTGTCCGTTCTCATGTATAAACATGAATTATTCATGACATTGCCCCTAACCCCCTCCTAGGAATAAAAAATTACGCGCGCCGCCGTGTACCACCGGCGTTCGCTCGTATAGCCCCCCCCCCCCCCCCCGCCCGCCCTTCAAACAGCTAGGACGCTGGGAAGGGCTGATGAATTTACGCTGTGATTGGATAGATTTTGCCTGACCTGTGACATGCAAGTCTTCACGGCCACGACCCTGCAAGGTTTTAAACGGCCGTTAAGACTGGGTCGCCACAGGCATTCTTTTGGGGTTGAAAAAGCGTAATAATTGTATAGAAAGATCTTCAAATGTAATGTAAATTTTCAATTCCCGTCTCTCGCTCGGCTCCCGCGTTTTGAATTCACAAAGGGTCAACTTGCATATCATGCGACTGCTCAAATTTTGTCCACATGGTCCGCAATGAAAAAGAAATCACATCCGGTATGGAATGTGTGCATTTCTATGAAGTTTTCGGATAGCACTTGCACGCATTGGGTAACTATACGGTCTTAAACTGCCACAGTCACCTGTTTATGCACAGGTCATGATAAATTACCCAGAATGCCATCCCCACTCCCTTCATAAGATTCTGTGAAGCTCACCGGAGCCTTCCCAGCGCCCTGTTTGCAGGGTGGGGGTACGAACGAAACCACCGGGGGTCCACTGTACTAATTCAAGCCCCATTGAAAACAGTGTAAAATCAACAAAGTTCAGGGCCAAGTAACATGAAAGCCAACATCACTGGGGTTTCTGAAACAAAAATTAAATTATTGTCTTGTCTTTCATCTTTTCATTTCTTTTCAATTTTACGTACATTAGCCAATTACATTTTTAAATATACACACCCAAATAAAATCACCTCCCGAAAAGTGATAGTTCCCAAGCCTGAATGTAGCCATTTGAAGAGTGGCACCCTTCCACTTTCACAGGCAAATAGGACCCAGTTTTTCATCCGTGATTTTATCAAGCCTGCCCTCAGATTGAAGCCCCAAAACCAGGGAGTTGATCCTTGTGTATATTTAAACACATCCACCGTTTTTAAAGCCAAACGGTCTCCGTTTTCAAAAGAAATTGTGGGGGCACTTTTTATGCTAATCAGCTGGCGTAGAAATTCTCGCTTGAATTAGTTCAGTGCACCCCCGGGGTTGACTACCGCATACCGTTCAGGGGTTACGTGTAGCGCGCGGTATAATAACACTCGGAAAAGTTTCCTTCATCCTCGGCCCCAATATGCGCGTACGTCGATTCCCGACTTGAATAATCTGCACTCGCGTTTGTACACACAGCCTTGTGGTTGCGAAGGGCGATTTCTAGAGATTACATAACACTTTATTTTGTATAAAACTAAATATACACAGACATCTTCACGTTGGCGAGTGAAAATTAATTTCTACGGTTTGGAAGACCGTATCTTCATGCAACTTTCAGGATTTATTTCCCTTAATGATCCAAGTATGTGCTAAAATCGTTGAGATATATTCATTACTTTTCGTTGAAATTGGAAAAATAGGCCTTGGACGGGGTGTCGGGTACCAAATCTTAACTTCAGACTTGACAGGCTTGTATGTGTAATCGGGTGAACACGGTTTAATCTGTCCATAACAAATACAAAATGTACTTTAAACAGTTGTAAATTGTAAGTATGAATCAACAACAATTTTGTTTATAATTGAAGTTAAGCAATCATAAATAATCACATGATATCAGGCATTTTTAAAACAGGATCGATGACACCAGCCTTGTATGTGGGTCTACATGTACATTTTGTACCATTACACGCAATAACCCTATTGTCACATGTAGTAAACGACAATGCACACACATGTACATTATAAACTATGTTCTACTTGTGTGTGTCTTTCCCCAAATTAAATACCTTAAACTTATCCCAGAACCCAAAGCGTGTCCATAATAACCAAATAAAGGGATTATAAATGATGAGTTATGTTTATTTCACTGACGACTTTGGGATGACGTGCTAACAAAACATGACATATGGCGACTGCAAAAGTGTGACTGGAAAGTTCTAGATTACGGTCCAATTGAACAGCGCCCTCTATTGATGAAATATAACACATAATTAATTTATCAATAAGGCCTTGGTCGTTTGGAAAACAAGATTTTGACATTTCATTTTTTATTTACCACTGAGTGTAATATTTAAACGAAATTCGTTCGAAAACAGAGAGAGAAAAAAAAGAAGCGCTCATTGATCAATCATGCATGCGAACTATATCTCACTCTAATAATGGATGCATCCCCATGCTTCCCAAACGCTGTGTGGTTGCGAAGGCTAATTTTGAAAGGTTACGTAACACTTTATTTTGAATAAAACAACATGCACACGTACATGTTTACGTTGACGGGCGATATCTTTGAAAATTAATTACTCCCGTTTGGGAGACCGAATCTTCATGCAACTTTCAGGGAATGTTTCCCTTATAATGATCCAACTATACATGTACTAAAATATCGCTCAGATATGTAATTACTTTTCGTTGAAATTGGAAAAATAGGCCTGGTTACGTGCATTTTTAAAAGTTGTAAAACTGGTGTTTGAAACATCTATAGACTTTTTCAAACCTCACGATTATTAATAAGGTTCCTATCAATTATGGTTTGCAGTGAAAATATGCAGAATAGTCTCCTTCACGAGTTAATTATTAATAAATATCACCCTTTTGCCAGCTTCAATTGGTCGATACCGAGACCCACACGAAGTCACGCCGAGTGACGCTAATGAATATGCTAATAATCGCTTCGTCATTGTTGCCCCCAAATCGGCCAAGCATGCAAGCTAACCTAAAAAAAACCATGCACGTGAGTTTGGTCGGAAAACAACCCTCGACAAAATTTTGCTTGGAGATAGTTCAAGGTAGTCCAACAAATCAAGCTGAAATTCGGAATATGCTAAGATGATAATTGTTTAACTACTCGTGAAATAAGAACTTGAGGAGATTTCCAGACACTGAGATAAATACATAGATTTCGGGACATTTCTTCCCGACTTTAAGGTCAGCTTTACCATATTGACGTTTCGGCATCCATGACGGCGATTTTTTTTTCACTGACATGAAATTTAGAATTTCTTCTTCCGTTATAATTTAACATTTTAATCATTTCGCTGGGTGCATAAGTGAGTAACCATCCGAATTCATACTAAACACGACTGCCTAACGACCCGTCCTCAAGTCTAGGCCAATAGATGCTATTATAACACCTCATCACCCCCAGATTCTGTTTCGCGAGAACAAGAGATTCGCGTTTGCTTAGTCACTGAAGCGGAGGTGGCAACCGTCATTTCGAAACTTCCCGATGGGAAAGCTCCAGGCCATGACGGATTAAGCTCATTTATCAAAGAAGCAAGGCACGCGTGACAGTATGAAAATAGCATAGTATTTATATATAAAAATGGTAGTAAATATAGTATTTGTAACTATATAGACCAATATCAATATGACCTGTGTTGTCTAAAAAACAATTTAAATTGTCTAGAAACAACTGATGGAATTTATTGAAAAAAATACAGTATATGTTAACAGATTCACAGTATGGTTTCACTGCTAAACGCTCAACTAAGCTGGCTTTTACAAGTGTTATCAACACGATCACTGAAGCTAAATTGATAAAGAATTTTTAATGGGAATTTTCTTGGACCTTTCCAAGGTTTTTGATACGTAAACCACGACATTCTCATAAGAAAACTGGAACATACTGGTGCCCGAGGCATTGCCTTGAACTGGTTTAGGAGTTATTTGAAAGACAGACAACAGTATGTCGTGTTTTATTCCTCAACATCGCAACATAAAACAATTTGTGGTGGTTCAGTTCTAGGACCGTTATTGTTTCTTATTTATGTTAATGATATTTGTAATTCAACTGATATGGTTAAATTGTGCGTGTCAAATTACAAGGACTCATGGGCCGGCGCAGCCTACTCCGGTCAACACACGTACACTTTTTAAGCCCTAAAAGCTATCCGCGGCCCGATGTACACATACAGTAGCATAACCTTGAAATCCATGTTACAGAAACAAAACTTATACGGAGATCAGTCTGAACCCTCACCCAACAGGAGTGCAGATTCGGTGCACATTATGGTTTAATTTTAGTGCAGGTGTTTTCTAAAAGCTTGTCTGCACCAAATGGACACCTCAAGTTGTACATGGTGTAGTTTCGGTGCACCCTGTAAAATTTCAACCAGAGAACTATACATGGGGTTGCAGATTTGCTGCACGGGCAACATTTTAGCAGTACAGGTACTAAATCCTCACACCAAAACTGCACCAATTTCGGTGATGGGATCGATCCGCTATTGATGTTGCGTTCAAATTATTTAAGTGATCACCATATGGTTAACCATTGAAATTACCATTCACTTTACCATTGGTTAAGACAATCGTTTACCTATGGTAACTACCATTGAACTAACCATAGATTGTTACTATTGATTTACCATTGATAACCATTGCAATGGTGTTTTGGAACGCTACCATTGGAATACCAGTGAGTTTACCATTTGAACCGCTGATAACACCATTTGATTCACTGAATGGTATACCATTGATTAAACCACTGGTTCCACTCAATGGTATGCATAATTATAGATAAAATTCAAATCAATGGTATTGCACTGATACCACCAATGGTTCCAATGGTAAACCACTAATTGATAACACCAATGGTGCCACGCTACATGGTATACAATAGATCATACCATCGGTTCAAGTGAATGGTATACCATGGATAATACCACTGGTTGCAATCAACGGTTAACCATGGATCATACAGACGCATGTGTTGATTTCCTCCTATAACACCATACATTATTAAAGAATAAACATTTGAGTCACATGTATTTGAGGTGATGTACACATGAATGCTAGTTTATTCATCTTCTGTAAAAAAAAAAAATTTAAACACTGGATGATAAATTCTTTTAAAATTTGAATTTTTTTTTTTATCAACATATATCCTTTGACTAGAAAAACAAGCATTTCATAAACACATTGGCTTCATTGTGGTATCTTTCCCAAAAATATTTTAGAAATTAAAAATAAAAAAGGTCAGTTTAGTATTGTATTTGATGTATACCCTTTAACCTGAATTCATTGAAAGTGCCAGCAGTATTGGCCAGGGTATTTGTATACATAAAATGGGGGATTGATAAGATTACGTCTCCAATGTATGCATCATTTTAATGGTCGTTTATGTTCATGGACACAGTTATAATAATGTTTATGGAGCCTGCCAAATGATTTAGAGCATAAAAAAATCAAGGAATACAATACAAAGTCATATTTTAGGAAAACATGCAAAAAGTATTAATGCTTAAAGAGGATTAACTATGTTTAGAAAAGAAATTGCAGTAGTTCTTGAAGCAATTGAAAGCATATACATAAAACACAAGTTATCATTATACATGTGATGTTATTTTTAACAACAAAAACAGGAAAACAAATATGTGATTACTCAAAGGGCTGTCAAATGAAAGAGCATGTCGGATGTATGTTGACGAAAATCATTAATTAACTTCCAGTACAGTTGACCAAAGGCTGATACAACATTCCTAGCGTAGCTAGTGTTCTTCCAAAAGAAACCTGTATAAATGGAGACAGAGAAGTAGATACAAAATGGTGCTTTTTTGTAGTCAATTAACGCAAATCATTTCTAAACATGAGCCACATTACAATAAGACCTGAAATGCGGGCTGTTAGTAGTTTGTATCCAAGTCAGAAATAAAACACTTAAGAACACTTGCACACAATCCAGCCTTTAATTGTATTAAACAGATGAAACTTAATGCATGATAGTGAAATGGTGCCATTAGCACAATCTTGCATACTGTATAGAAGCAAACTACCCTTAGATTACCAATTTTAAATTCGATTTCTCTAAGAGAATGAAACAAAAGTTACTTTTACTAATAAGATTTCAAACCATCATGCATTCTTTAAGTGAGCGTGTAGAGAAATTTGGTGTACTAAAGATGTTACATGCACACGTAACAGAGAAGCTGTTGTTACCTTAATAATTCCCTGTAGGAGCTATATAGGAGTTCTATACGACAGTGCCCTGATTCTTCCTCATTGAATGGCCCCAAACACAGTCTATCAGGAACAGAAAATATATATACAGGCTGTCATCGAACATGAACTACTCTACATTTTAAATGGTCATCAGACATGTCAGAGAATCAAGTACAATATTACATCTTAGGATATTCACATTGTCATGACTGACTAGATTAATGTGAATAACCATAACAGCAGGCCTTACGGCACAGCAAGTACAGAAACGAAATACTGGGCGAGTCAAAAACACGAAACCCAAATATCAGGACTATTGTTTTATTGAAGTTCTGCATGTTGAACTGTCAAAATATAGGATATGTAATGTCATAAGCTTTCTTTTAGTTTAAAAATTATTCAAATCAACTAGGTACCTTTCAAGTTACGGAATTAAAAATACAACCACCGTTTTAAATTTCTGTCCATGGATCACACAAAAGAATTTTGCTTGAGAGCCAGCTTTTCTGCTGGGTTTCACTCTGTGGAGTCTTAAAACTCAAGACATTTGGCACCAGTATTCCAAATGCCTATGTTGCATTTTGGAAAGTAAGTCTTTGACTTCAACACCTACACATACAAAACACAGAACCCCACGATACAATAAAACACTAAGAAAAAAAAACACATGAAATTAAACATGGAACGAACTCAACTCGGAAACCGCCAACAGCACCCTCAGTAGAGAACATCCCGTCCCGGCCGTCGTCAGTACCTGCAACAAGAGAAAGGGAAGAAAAAAAACTGCAAAGAGAAAAAGAACACGGCGTTTGTTAGTCTACATCCATTCTCAACTTAATTTCAACATCAATTCAAAGACTTTTCCTTCCAAAGGCCATAATGCCATTTTTCCTCACTTTTTGGGAAGAATTTTGCTTGAGAGCCAGCTTTTCTACTGGCAGTTAATCTCTGGAGTCTTAAAACTCGAGACACTTGGCACCAGTAATCCAAATGGCTATATTGCATTTTGGAAAGTAAGTCTTTGACTTCAACACCTACACATACAAAACACAGGGGCCCCACGATACAATTAAACACTAAGAAAAAAAAACACATGAAATTAAACATGGAACGAACTCAACTCGGAAACCGCCAACAGCACCCTCAGTAGAGAACATCCCGTCCCGGCCGTCGTCAGTACCTGCAACAAGAGAAAGGGAAGAAAAAAAACTGCAAAGAGAAAAAGAACACGGTGTTTGTTAGTCTACATCCATTCTCAACTTAATTTCAACATCAATTCAAAGACTTTTCCTTCCAAAGGCCATAATGCCATTTTTCCTCACTTTTTGGGACGAATTTTGCTTGAGAGCCAGCTTTTCTACTGGCAGTTAATCTCTGGAGTCTTAAAACTCGAGACACTTGGCACCAGTATTCCAAATGGCTATATTGCATTTTGGAAAGTAAGTCTTTGACTTCAACACCTACACATACAAAACACAGGGGCCCCACGATACAATAAAACACTAAGAAAAAAAAACACATGAAATTAAACATGGAACGAACTCAACTCGGAAACCGCCAACAGCACCCTCAGTAGAGAACATCCTGTCCCGGCCGTCGTCAGTACCTGCAACAAGAGAAAGGGAAGAAAAAAAACTGCAAAGAGAAAAAGAACACGGTGTTTGTTAGTCTACATCCATTCTCAACTTAATTTCAACATCAATTCAAAGACTTTTCCTTCCAAAGGCCATAATGCCATTTTTCCTCACTTTTTGGGACGAATTTTGCTTGAGAGCCAGCTTTTCTACTGGCAGTTAATCTCTGGAGTCTTAAAACTCGAGACACTTGGCACCAGTATTCCAAATGGCTATATTGCATTTTGGAAAGTAAGTCTTTGACTTCAACACCTACACATACAAAACACAGGGGCCCCACGATACAATAAAACACTAAGAAAAAAAAAACACATGAAATTAAACATGGAACGAACTCAACTCGGAAACCGCCAACAGCACCCTCAGTAGAGAACATCCCGTCCCGGCCATCGTCAGTACCTGCAACAAGAGAAAGGGAAGAAAAAAACTGCAAAGAGAAAAAGAACACGGTGTTTGTTAGTCTACATCCATTCTCAACTTAATTTCAACATCAATTCAAAGACTTTTCCTTTCAAAGACTTTTCCTTCCAAAGGCCATAATGCCATTTTCCTCACTTTTTGGGAAGAATTTTGCTTGAGAGCCAGCTTTTCTACTGGCAGTTAATCTCTGGAGTCTTAAAACTCGAGACACTTGGCACCAGTATTCCAAATGGTTATATAGCATTTTGGAAAGTAAGTCTTTGACTTCAACACCTACACATACAAAACACAGGGGCCCCATGATACAATAAAACACTAAGAAAAAAAAACACATGAAATTAAGCATGGAACGAACTCAACTCGGAAACTGCCAACAGCAACCTCAAGCAAAATTCTTCCCTGCAACAAGAGAAAGGGAAGAAAAAAACTGCAAAGAGAAAAAGAACACGGTGTTTGTTAGTCTACATCCATTCTCAACTTAATTTCAACATCAATTCAAAGACTTTTCCTTCCAAAGGCCATAATGCCATTTTTCCTGACTTTTTGGGAAGAATTTTACTTGAGAGCCAGCTTTTCTACTGGCAGTTAATCTCTGGAGTCTTAAAACTCGAGACACTTGGCACCAGTATTCCAAATGGCTATATTGCATTTTGGAAAGTAAGTCTTTGACTTCAACACCTTCAAATACAAAACACAGGGGCCCCACGATACAATAAAACACTAAGAAAAAAAAACACATGAAATTAAACATGGAACGAACTCAACTCGGAAACCGCCAACAGCACCCACAGTAGAGAACATCCAGTCCCGGCCGTCGTCAGTACCTGCAACAAGAGAAAGGGAAGAAAAAAAACTGCAAAGAGAAAAAGAACACGGTGTTTGTTAGTCTACATCCATTCTCAACTTAATTTCAACATCAATTCAAAGACTTTTCCTTCCAAAGGCCATAATGCCATTTTTCCTCACTTTTTGGGAAGAATTTTGCTTGAGAGCCAGCTTTTCTACTGGCAGTTAATCTCTGGAGTCTTAAAACTCGAGACACTTGGCACCAGTATTCCAAATGGCTATATTGCATTTTGGATAGTAAGTCTTTGACTTCAACACCTACACATACAAAACACAGGGGCCCCACGATACAATAAAACACTAAGAAAAAAAAACACATGAAATTAAACATGGAACGAACTCAACTCGGAAACCGCCAACAGCACCCTCAGTAGAGAACATCCCGTCCCGGCCATCGTCAGTACCTGCAACAAGAGAAAGGGAAGAAAAAAAACTGCAAAGAGAAAAAGAACACGGTGTTTGTTAGTCTACATCCATTCTCAACTTAATTTCAACATCAATTCAAAGACTTTTCCTTTCAAAGACTTTTCCTTCCAAAGGCCATAATGCCATTTTCCTCACTTTTTGGGAAGAATTTTGCTTGAGAGCCAGCTTTTCTACTGGCAGTTAATCTCTGGAGTCTTAAAACTCGAGACACTTGGCACCAGTATTCCAAATGGTTATATAGCATTTTGGAAAGTAAGTCTTTGACTTCAACACCTACACATACAAAACACAGGGGCCCCATGATACAATAAAACACTAAGAAAAAAAACACATGAAATTAAGCATGGAACGAACTCAACTCGGAAACTGCCAACAGCAACCTCAAGCAAAATTCTTCCCTGCAACAAGAGAAAGGGAAGAAAAAAACTGCAAAGAGAAAAAGAACACGGTGTTTGTTAGTCTACATCCATTCTCAACTTAATTTCAACATCAATTCAAAGACTTTTCCTTCCAAAGGCCATAATGCCATTTTTCCTCACTTTTTGGGAAGAATTTTGCTTGAGAGCCAGCTTTTCTACTGGCAGTTAATCTCTGGAGTCTTAAAACTCGAGACACTTGGCACCAGTATTCCAAATGGCTATATTGCATTTTGGAAAGTAAGTCTTTGACTTCAACACCTACACATACAAAACACAGGGGCCCCATGATACAATAAAACACTAAGAAAAAAAACACATGAAATTAAACATGGAACGAACTCAACTCGGAAACCGCCAACAGCACCCTCAGTAGAGAACATCCCGTCCCGGCCGTCGTCAGTACCTGCAACAAGAGAAAGGGAAGAAAAAAAACTGCAAAGAGAAAAAGAACACGGTGTTTGTTAGTCTACATCCATTCTCAACTTAATTTCAACATCAATTCAAAGACTTTTCCTTCCAAAGGCCATAATGCCATTTTTCCTCACTTTTTGGGAAGAATTTTGCTTGAGAGCCAGCTTTTCTACTGGCAGTTAATCTCTGGAGTCTTAAAACTCGAGACACTTGGCACCAGTATTCCAAATGGCTATATTGCATTTTGGAAAGTAAGTCTTTGACTTCAACACCTACACATACAAAACACAGAGGCCCCACGATACAATAAAACACTCAGAAAAAAAAACACATGAAATTAAACATGGAACGAACTCAACTCGGAAACCGCCAACAGCACCCTCAGTAGAGAACATCCCGTCCCGGCCGTCGTCAGTACGTGCAACAAGAGAAAAGGAAGAAAAAAAACTGCAAAAAGAAAAAGAACACGGTGTTTGTTAGTCTACATCCATTCTCAACTTAATTTCAACATCAATTCAAAGACTTTTCCTTCCAAAGGCCATAATGCCATTTTTCCTCACTTTTTGGGAAGAATTTTGCTTGAGAGCCAGCTTTTCTACTGGCAGTTAATCTCTGGAGTCTTAAAACTCGAGACACTTGGCACCAGTATTCCAAATGGCTATATTGCATTTTGGAAAGTAAGTCTTTGACTTCAACACCTACACATACAAAACACAGGGGCCCCACGATACAATAAAACACAAAGAAAAAAAAAACACATGAAATTAAACATGGAACGAACTCAACTCGGAAACCGCCAACAGCACCCTCAGTAGAGAACATCCCGTCCCGGCCGTCGTCAGTACCTGCAACAAGAGAAAGGGAAGAAAAAAACTGCAAAGAGAAAAAGAACACGGTGTTTGTTAGTCTACATCCATTCTCAACTTAATTTCAACATCAATTCAAAGACTTTTCCTTCCAAAGGCCATAATGCCATTTTTCCTCACTTTTTGGGAAGAATTTTGCTTGAGAGCCAGCTTTTCTACTGGCAGTTAATCTCTGGAGTCTTAAAACTCGAGACACTTGGCACCAGTATTCCAAATGGCTATATTGCATTTTGGAAAGTAAGTCTTTGACTTCAACACCTACACATACAAAACACAGGGGCCCCACGATACAATAAAACACTAAGAAAAAAAAACACATGAAATTAAACATGGAACGAACTCAACTCGGAAACCGCCAGCAGCACCCTCAGTAGAGAACATCCCGTCCCGGCCGTCGTCAGTACCTGCAACAAGAGAAAGGGAAGAAAGAAAACTGCAAAGAGAAAAAGAACACGGTGTTTGTTAGTCTACATCCATTCTCAACTTAATTTCAACATCAATTCAAAGACTTTTCCTTCCAAAGGCCATAATGCCATTTTTCCTCACTTTTTGGGAAGAATTTTGCTTGAGAGCCAGCTTTTCTACTGGCAGTTAATCTCTGGAGTCTTAAAACTCGAGACACTTGGCACCAGTATTCCAAATGGCTATATTGCATTTTGGAAAGTAAGTCTTTGACTTCAACACCTACACATACAAAACACAGGGGCCCCACGATACAATAAAACACTAAGACAAAAAAAACACATGAAATTAAACATGGAACGAACTCAACTCGGAAACCGCCAACAGCACCCTCAGTAGAGAACATCCCGTCCCGGCCGTCGTCAGTACCTGCAACAAGAGAAAAGGGAAGAAAAAAAACTGCAAAGAGAAAAAGAACACGGTGTTTGTTAGTCTACATCCATTCTCAACTTAAATTCAACATCAATTCAAAGACTTTTCCTTCCAAAGGCCATAATGCCATTTTTCCTCACTTTTTGGGAAGAATTTTGCTTGAGAGCCAGCTTTTCTACTGGCAGTTAATCTCTGGAGTCTTAAAACTCGAGACACTTGGCACAAGTATTCCAAATGGCTATTTTACATTTTGGAAAGTAAGTCTTTGACTTCAACACCTTCACATACAAAACACAGGGGCCCCACGATACAATAAAACACTAAGAAAAAAAACACATGAAATTAAACATGGAACGAACTCAACTCGGAAACTGCCAACAGCACCCTCAGTAGAGAACATCCCGTCCCGGCCGTCGTCAGTACCTGCAACAAGAGAAAGGGAAGAAAAAAAACTGCAAAGAGAAAAAGAAACACGGTGTTTGTTAGTCTACATCCATTCTCAACTTAATTTCAACATCAATTCAAAGACTTTTCTTCCAAAGGCCATAATGCCATTTTTCCTCACTTTTTGGGAAGAATTTTGCTTGAGAGCCAGCTTTTCTACTGGCAGTTAATCTCTGGAGTCTTAAAACTCGAGACACTTGGCACCAGTATTCCAAATGGCTATATTGCATTTTGGAAAGTAAGTCTTTGACTTCAACACCTACACATACAAAACACAGGGGCCCCACGATACAATAAAACACTAAGAAAAAAAAACACATGAAATTAAACATGGAACGAACTCAACTCGGAAACCGACAACAGCACCCTCAGTAGAGAACATCCCGTCCCGGCCGTCGTCAGTACCTGCAACAAGAGAAAGGGAAGAAAAAAAACTGCAAAGAGAAAAAGAACACAGTGTTTGTTAGTCTACATCCATTCTCAACTTAATTTCAACATCAATTCAAAGACTTTTCCTTCCAAAGGCCATAATGCCATTTTTCCTCACTTTTTGGGAAGAATTTTGCTTGAGAGCCAGCTTTTCTACTAGCAGTTAATCTCTGGAGTCTTAAAACTCGAGACACTTGGCACCAGTATTCCAAATGGCTATATTGCATTTTGGAAAGTAAGTCTTTGACTTCAACACCTACACATACAAAACACAGGGGCCCCACGATACAATAAAACACTAAGAAAAAAAAAACACATGAAATTAAACATGGAACGAACTCAACTCGGAAACTGCCAACAGCACCCTCAGTAGAGAACATCCCGTCCCGGCCGTCGTCAGTACCTGCAACAAGAGAAAGGGAAGAAAAAAAACTGCAAAGAGAAAAAGAACACGGTGTTTGTTAGTCTACATCCATTCTCAACTTAATTTCAACATCAATTCAAAGACTTTTCTTCCAAAGGCCATAATGCCATTTTTCCTCACTTTTTGGGAAGAATTTTGCTTGAGAGCCAGCTTTTCTACTGGCAGTTAATCTCTGGAGTCTTAAAACTCGAGACACTTGGCACCAGTATTCCAAATGGCTATATTGCATTTTGGAAAGTAAGTCTTTGACTTCAACACCTACACATACAAAACACAGGGGCCCCACGATACAATAAAACACTAAGAAAAAAAAACACATGAAATTAAACATGGAACGAACTCAACTCGGAAACCGCCAACAGCACCCTCAGTAGAGAACATCCCGTCCCGGCCGTCGTCAGTACCTGCAACAAGAGAAAGGGAAGAAAAAAAACTGCAAAGAGAAAAAGAACACGGTGTTTGTTAGTCTACATCCATTCTCAACTTAATTTCAACATCAATTCAAAGACTTTTCCTTCCAAAGGCCATAATGCCATTTTTCCTCACTTTTTGGGAAGAATTTTGCTTGAGAGCCAGCTTTTCTACTGGCAGTTAATCTCTGGAGTCTTAAAACTCGAGACACTTGGCACCAGTATTCCAAATGGCTATATTGCATTTTGGAAAGTAAGTCTTTGACTTCAACACCTACACATACAAAACACAGGGGCCCCACGATACAATAAAACACTAAGAAAAAAAAACACATGAAATTAAACATGGAACGAACTCAACTCGGAAACCGCCAACAGCACCCTCAGTAGAGAACATCCCGTCCCGGCCGTCGTCAGTACCTGCAACAAGAGAAAGGAAGAAAAAAAAACTGCAAAGAGAAAAAGAACACGGTGTTTGTTAGTCTACATCCATTCTCAACTTAATTTCAACATCAATTCAAAGACTTTTCCTTCCAAAGGCCATAATGCCATTTTTCCTCACTTTTTGGGAAGAATTTTGCTTGAGAGCCAGCTTTTCTACTGGCAGTTAATCTCTGGAGTCTTAAAACTCGAGACACTTGGCACCAGTATTCCAAATGGCTATATTGCATTTTGGAAAGTAAGTCTTTGACTTCAACACCTACACATACAAAACACAGGGGCCCCACGATACAATAAAACACTTAGGAAAAAAAAGCACATGAAATTAAACATGGAACGAACTCAACTCGGAAACCGCCAACAGCACCCTCAGTAGAGAACATCCCGTCCCGGCCGTCGTCAGTACCTGCAACAAGAGAAAGGGAAGAAAAAAAACTGCAAAGAGAAAAAGAAAACGGTGTTTGTTAGTCTACATCCATTCTCAACTTAATTTCAACATCAATTCAAAGACTTTTCCTTCCAAAGGCCATAACGCCATTTTTCCTCACTTTTTGGGAAGAATTTTGCTTGAGAGCCAGCTTTTCTACTGGCAGTTAATCTCTGGAGTCTTAAAACTCGGGACATTTGGCACCAGTATTCCAAATGGCTATATTGCATTTTGGAAAGTAAGTCTTTGACTTCAACACCTACACATAAAAACACAGGGGCCCCACGATACAATAAAACACTCAGAAAAAAAAGCACATGAAATTAAACATGGAACGAACTCAACTCGGAAACCGCCAACAGCACCCTCAGTAGAGAACATCCCGTCCCGGCCGTCGTCAGTACCTGCAACAAGAGAAAGGGAAGAAAAAAAACTGCAAAGAGAAAAAGAAAACGGTGTTTGTTAGTCTACATCCATTCTCAACTTAATTTCAACATCAATTCAAAGACTTTTCCTTCCAAAGGCCATAACGCCATTTTTCCTCACTTTTTGGGAAGAATTTTGCTTGAGAGCCAGCTTTTCTACTGGCAGTTAATCTCTGGAGTCTTAAAACTCGAGACATTTGGCACCAGTATTCCAAATGGCTATATTGCATTTTGGAAAGTAAGTCTTTGACTTCAACACCTACACATACAAAACACAGGGGCCCCACGATACAATAAAACACTAAGAAAAAAAAAACACATGAAATTAAACATGGAACGAACTCAACTCGGAAACCGCCAACAGCACCCTCAGTAGAGAACATCCCGTCCCGGCCGTCGTCAGTACCTGCAACAAGAGAAAGGGAAGAAAAAAAACTGCAAAGAGAAAAAGAACACGGTGTTTGTTAGTCTACATCCATTCTCAACTTAATTTCAACATCAATTCAAAGACTTTTCCTTCCAAAGGCCATAATGCCATTTTTCCTCACTTTTTGGGAAGAATTTTGCTTGAGAGCCAGCTTTTCTACTGGCAGTTAATCTCTGGAGTCTTAAAACTCGAGACATTTGGCACCAGTATTCCAAATGGCTATATTGCATTTTGGAAAGTAAGTCTTTGACTTCAACACCTACACATACAAAACACAGGGGCCCCACGATACAATAAAACACTAAGAAAAAAAAACACATGAAATTAAAACATGGAACGAACTCAACTCGGAAACCGCCAACAGCACCCTCAGTAGAGAACATCCCGTCCCGGCCGCGTCGTCAGTACCTGCAACAAGAGAAAGGGAAGAAAAAAACTGCAAAGAGAAAAAGAACACGGTGTTTGTTAGTCTACATCCATTCTCAACTTAATTTCAACATCAATTCAAAGACTTTTCTTCCAAAGGCCATAATGCCATTTTTCCTCACTTTTTGGGAAGAATTTTGCTTGAGAGCCAGCTTTTCTACTGGCAGTTAATCTCTGGAGTCTTAAAACTCGAGACACTTTGGCACCAGTATTCCAAATGGCTATATTGCATTTTGGAAAGTAAGTCTTTGACTTCAACACCTACACATACAAAACACAGGGGCCCCACGATACAATAAAACACTAAGAAAAAAAACACATGAAATTAAACATGGAACGAACTCAACTCGGAAACCGCCAACAGCACCCTCAGTAGAGAACATCCCGTCCCGGCCGTCGTCAGTACCTGCAACAAGAGAAAGGGAAGAAAAAAAACTGCAAAGAGAAAAAGAACACGGTGTTTGTTAGTCTACATCCATTCTCAACTTAATTTCAACATCAATTCAAAGACTTTTTTCCAAAGGCCATAATGCCATTTTTCCTCACTTTTTGGGAAGAATTTTGCTTGAGAGCCAGCTTTTCTACTGGCAGTTAATCTCTGGAGTCTTAAAACTCGAGACACTTGGCACCAGTATTCCAAATGGCTATATTGCATTTTGGAAAGTAAGTCTTTGACTTCAACACCTACACATACAAAACACAGGGGCCCCACGATACAATAAAAACACTAAGAAAAAAAAGCACATGAAATTAAACATGGAACGAACTCAACTCGGAAACCGCCAACAGCACCCTCAGTAGAGAACATCCCGTCCCGGCCGTCGTCAGTACCTGCAACAAGAGAAAGGGAAGAAAAAAAACTGCAAAGAGAAAAAGAACACGGTGTTTGTTAGTCTACATCCATTCTCAACTTAATTTCAACATCAATTCAAAGACTTTTCCTTCCAAAGGCCATAATGCCATTTTTCCTCACTTTTTGGGAAGAATTTTGCTTGAGAGCCAGCTTTTCTACTGGCAGTTAATCTCTGGAGTCTTAAAACTCGAGACACTTGGCACCAGTATTCCAAATGGCTATATTGCATTTTGGAAAGTAAGTCTTTGACTTCAACACCTACACATACAAAACACAGGGGCCCCACGATACAATAAAACACTAAAGAAAAAAAAACACATGAAATTAAACATGGAACGAACTCAACTCGGAAACCGCCAACAGCACCCTCAGTAGAGAACATCCCGTCCCGGCCGTCGTCAGTACCTGCAACAAGAGAAAGGGAAGAAAAAAAACTGCAAAGAGAAAAAGAACACGGTGTTTGTTAGTCTACATCCATTCTCAACTTAATTTCAACATCAATTCAAAGACTTTTCCTTCCAAAGGCCATAATGCCATTTTTCCTCACTTTTTGGGAAGAATTTTGCTTGAGAGCCAGCTTTTCTACTAGCAGTTAATCTCTGGAGTCTTAAAACTCGAGACACTTGGCACCAGTATTCCAAATGGCTATATTGCATTTTGGAAAGTAAGTCTTTGACTTCAACACCTACACATACAAAACACAGGGGCCCCACGATACAATAAAACACTAAGAAAAAAAAGCACATGAAATTAAACATGGAACGAACTCAACTCGGAAACCGCCAACAGCACCCTCAGTAGAGAACATCCCGTCCCGGCCGTCGTCAGTACCTGCAACAAGAGAAAGGGAAGAAAAAAACTGCAAAGAGAAAAAGAACACGGTGTTTGTTAGTCTACATCCATTCTCAACTTAATTTCAACATCAATTCAAAGACTTTTCCTTCCAAAGGCCATAATGCCATTTTTCCTCACTTTTTGGGAAGAATTTTGCTTGAGAGCCAGCTTTTCTACTGGCAGTTAATCTCTGGAGTCTTAAAACTCGAGACACTTGGCACCAGTATTCCAAATGGCTATATTGCATTTTGGAAAGTAAGTCTTTGACTTCAACACCTACACATACAAAACACAGGGGCCCCACGATACAATAAAACACTAAGAAAAAAAAAACACATGAAATTAAACATGGAACGAACTCAACTCGGAAACCGCCAACAGCACCCTCAGTAGAGAACATCCCGTCCCGGCCGTCGTCAGTACCTGCAACAAGAGAAAGGGAAGAAAAAAAACTGCAAAGAGAAAAAGAACACGGTGTTTGTTAGTCTACATCCATTCTCAACTTAATTTCAACATCAATTCAAAGACTTTTCCTTCCAAAGGCCATAATGCCATTTTTCCTCACTTTTTGGGAAGAATTTTGCTTGAGAGCCAGCTTTTCTACTGGCAGTTAATCTCTGGAGTCTTAAAACTCGAGACACTTGGCACCAGTATTCCAAATGGCTATATTGCATTTTGGAAAGTAAGTCTTTGACTTCAACACCTACACATACAAAACACAGGGGCCCCACGATACAATAAAACACTAAGGAAAAAAAAGCACATGAAATTAAACATGGAACGAACTCAACTCGGAAACCGCCAACAGCACCCTCAGTAGAGAACATCCCGTCCCGCCGTCGTCAGTACCTGCAACAAGAGAAAGGGAAGAAAAAAACTGCAAAGAGAAAAAGAAAACGGTGTTTGTTAGTCTACATCCATTCTCAACTTAATTTCAACATCAATTCAAAGACTTTTCCTTCCAAAGGCCATAACGCCATTTTTCCTCACTTTTTGGGAAGAATTTTGCTTGAGAGCCAGCTTTTCTACTGGCAGTTAATCTCTGGAGTCTTAAAACTCGGGACATTTGGCACCAGTATTCCAAATGGCTATATTGCATTTTGGAAAGTAAGTCTTTGACTTCAACACCTACACATACAAAACACAGGGGCCCACGATACAATAAACACTAAGGAAAAAAAGCACATGAAATTAAACATGGAACGAACTCAACTCGGAAACCGCCAACAGCACCCTCAGTAGAGAACATCCCGTCCCGGCCGTCGTCAGTACCTGCAACAAGAGAAAGGGAAGAAAAAAAACTGCAAAGAGAAAAAGAAAACGGTGTTTGTTAGTCTACATCCATTCTCAACTTAATTTCAACATCAATTCAAAGACTTTTCCTTCCAAAGGCCATAACGCCATTTTTCCTCACTTTTTGGGAAGAATTTTGCTTGAGAGCCAGCTTTTCTACTGGCAGTTAATCTCTGGAGTCTTAAAACTCGAGACATTTGGCACCATTCCAAATGGCTATATTGCATTTTGGAAAGTAAGTCTTTGACTTCAACACCTACACATACAAAACACAGGGGCCCCACGATACAATAAAACACTCAGGAAAAAAAAGCACATGAAATTAAACATGGAACGAACTCAACTCGGAAACCGCCAACAGCACCCTCAGTAGAGAACATCCCGTCCCGGCCGTCGTCAGTACCTGCAACAAGAGAAAGGGAAGAAAAAAAACTGCAAAGAGAAAAAGAACACGGTGTTTGTTAGTCTACATCCATTCTCAACTTAATTTCAACATCAATTCAAAGACTTTTCCTTCCAAAGGCCATAACGCCATTTTTCCTCACTTTTTGGGAAGAATTTTGCTTGAGAGCCAGCTTTTCTACTGGCAGTTAATCTCTGGAGTCTTAAAACTCGGGACATTTGGCACCAGTATTCCAAATGGCTATATTGCATTTTGGAAAGTAAGTCTTTGACTTCAACACCTACACATACAAAACACAGGGGCCCCACGATACAATAAAACACTAAGAAAAAAAAACACATGAAATTAAACATGGAACGAACTCAACTCGGAAACCGCCAACAGCACCCTCAGTAGAGAACATCCGTCCCGGCCGTCGTCAGTACCTGCAACAAGAGAAAGGGAAGAAAAAAAACTGCAAAGAGAAAAAGAACACGGTGTTTGTTAGTCTACATCCATTCTCAACTTAATTTCAACATCAATTCAAAGACTTTTCCTTCCAAAGGCCATAATGCCATTTTTCCTCACTTTTTGGAAGAATTTTGCTTGAGAGCCAGCTTTTCTACTGGCAGTTAATCTCTGGAGTCTTAAAACTCGAGACACTTGGCACCAGTATTCCAAATGGCTATATTGCATTTTGGAAAGTAAGTCTTTGACTTCAACACCTACACATACAAAACACAGGGGCCCCACGATACAATAAAACACTAAGAAAAAAAAACACATGAAATTAAACATGGAACGAACTCAACTCGGAAACCGCCAACAGCACCCTCAGTAGAGAACATCCCGTCTTCCCTGCAACAAGAGAAAGGGAAGAAAAAAAACTGCAAAGAGAAAAAGAACACGGTGTTTGTTAGTCTACATCCATTCTCAACTTAATTTCAACATCAATTCAAAGACTTTTCCTTCCAAAGGCCATAATGCCATTTTTCCTCACTTTTTGGAAGAATTTTGCTTGAGAGCCAGCTTTTCTACTGGCAGTTAATCTCTGGAGTCTTAAACTCGAGACACTTGGCACCAGTATTCCAAATGGCTATATTGCATTTTGGAAAGTAAGTCTTTGACTTCAACACCTACACATACAAAACACAGGGGCCCCACGATACAATAAAACACTAAAGAAAAAAAACACATGAAATTAAACATGGAACGAACTCAACTCGGAAACCGCCAACAGCACCTCAGTAGAGAACATCCCGTCCCGGCCGTCGTCAGTACCTGCAACAAGAGAAAGGGAAGAAAAAAAACTGCAAAGAGAAAAAGACACGGTGTTTGTTAGTCTACATCCATTCTCAACTTAATTTCAACATCAATTCAAAGACTTTTCCTTCCAAAGGCCATAATGCCATTTTTCCTCACTTTTTGGGAAGAATTTTGCTTGAGAGCCAGCTTTTCTACTGGCAGTTAATCTCTGGAGTCTTAAAACTCGAGACACTTGGCACCAGTATTCCAAATGGCTATATTGCATTTTGGAAAGTAAGTCTTTGACTTCAACACCTACACATACAAAACACAGGGGCCCCACGATACAATAAAACACTAAGAAAAAAAACACATGAAATTAAACATGGAACGAACTCAACTCGGAAACCGCCAACAGCACCCTCAGTAGAGAACATCCCGTCCCGGCCGTCGTCAGTACCTGCAACAAGAGAAAGGGAAGAAAAAAAACTGCAAAGAGAAAAAGAAAACGGTGTTTGTTAGTCTACATCCATTCTCAACTTAATTTCAACATCAATTCAAAGACTTTTCCTTCCAAAGGCCATAACGCCATTTTTCCTCACTTTTGGGAAGAATTTTGCTTGAGAGCCAGCTTTTCTACTGGCAGTTAATCTCTGGAGTCTTAAAACTCGAGACATTGGCACCAGTATTCCAAATGGCTATATTGCATTTTGGAAAGTAAGTCTTTGACTTCAACACCTACACATACAAAACACAGGGGCCCCACGATACAATAAAAACACTCAGAAAAAAAAGCACATGAAATTAAACATGGAACGAACTCAACTCGGAAACCGCCAACAGCACCCTCAGTAGAGAACATCCCGTCCCGGCCGTCGTCAGTACCTGCAACAAGAGAAAAGGAAGAAAAAAAACTGCAAAGAGAAAAAGAAAACGGTGTTTGTTAGTCTACATCCATTCTCAACTTAATTTCAACATCAATTCAAAGACTTTTCCTTCCAAAGGCCATAACGCCATTTTTCCTCACTTTTTGGGAAGAATTTTGCTTGAGAGCCAGCTTTTCTACTGGCAGTTAATCTCTGGAGTCTTAAAACTCGAGACATTTGGCACCAGTATTCCAAATGGCTATATTGCATTTTGGAAAGTAAGTCTTTGACTTCAACACCTACACATACAAAACACAGGGGCCCACGATACAATAAAACACTAAGAAAAAAAAAGCACATGAAATTAAACATGGAACGAACTCAACTCGGAAACCGCCAACAGCACCCTCAGTAGAGAACATCCCGTCCCGGCCGTCGTCAGTACCTGCAACAAGAGAAAGGGAAGAAAAAAAACTGCAAAGAGAAAAAGAAAACGGTGTTTGTTAGTCTACATCCATTCTCAACTTAATTTCAACATCAATTCAAAGACTTTTCCTTCCAAAGGCCATAACGCCATTTTTCCTCACTTTTTTGGAAGAATTTTGCTTGAGAGCCAGCTTTTCTACTGGCAGTTAATCTCTGGAGTCTTAAAACTCGGACATTTGGCACCAGTATTCCAAATGGCTATATTGCATTTTGGAAAGTAAGTCTTTGACTTCAACACCTACACATACAAAACACAGGGGCCCCACGATACAATAAAACACTAAGAAAAAAAACATGAAATTAAACATGGAACGAACTCAACTCGGAAACCGCCAACAGCACCCTCAGTAGAGAACATCCCGTCCCGGCCGTCGTCAGTACCTGCAACAAGAGAAAGGGAGAAGAAAAAACTGCAAAGAGAAAAAGAAAACGGTTTTGTTAGTCTACATCCATTCTCAACTTAATTTCAACATCAATTCAAAGACTTTTCCTTCCAAGGCCCATAACGCCATTTTTCCTCACTTTTTTGGAAGAATTTTGCTTGAGAGCCAGCTTTTCTACTGGCAGTTAATCTCTGGAGTCTTAAAACTCGAGACATTTGGCACCAGTATTCCAAATGGCTATATTGCATTTTGAAAGTAAGTCTTTGACTTCAACACCTACACATACAAAACACAGGGGCCCCACATACAATAAAACACTAAGAAAAAAACACATGAAATTAAACATGGAACGAACTCAACTCGGAAACCGCCAACAGCACCCTCAGTAGAGAACATCCCGTCCCGGCCGTCGTCAGTACCTGCAACAAGAGAAGGGAAAAAAAAAACTGCAAAGAGAAAAAAAACGGTGTTTGTTAGTCTACATCCATTCTCAACTTAATTTCAACATCAATTCAAAGACTTTTCCTTCCAAGGCCATAACGCCATTTTTCCTCACTTTTTGGGAAGAATTTTGCTTGAGAGCCAGCTTTTCTACTGGCAGTTAATCTCTGGAGTCTTAAAACTCGAGACATTTGGCACCATATTCCAATGGCTATATTGCATTTTGGAAAGTAAGTCTTTGACTTCAACACCTACACATACAAAACACAGGGGCCCCCACGATACAATAAAACACTAAGAAAAAAAAGCACATGAAATTAAACATGGAACGAACTCAACTCGGAAACCGCCAACAGCACCCTCAGTAGAGAACATCCCGTCCCGGCCGTCGTCAGTACCTGCAACAAGAGAAGGGAAGAAAAAAAACTGCAAAGAGAAAAAAGAAACGGTGTTTGTTAGTCTACATCCATTCTCAACTTAATTTCAACATCAATTCAAAGACTTTTCCTTCCAAAGGCCATAACGCCATTTTCCTCACTTTTTGGGAAGAATTTTGCTTGAGAGCCAGCTTTTCTACTGGCAGTTAATCTCTGGAGTCTTAAAACTCGAGACATTTGGCACCAGTATTCCAAATGGCTATATTGCATTTGGAAAGTAAGTCTTTGACTTCAACACCTACACATACAAAACACAGGGGCCCCACGATACAATAAACACTAAGAAAAAAAAGCACATGAAATTAAACATGGAACGAACTCAACTCGGAAACCGCCAACAGCACCCTCAGTAGAGAACATCTCCCGGCCGTCGTCAGTACCTGCAACAAGAGAAAGGGAAGAAAAAAAACTGCAAAGAGAAAAAGAAAACGGTGTTTGTTAGTCTACATCCATTCTCAACTTAATTTCAACATCAATTCAAAGACTTTTCCTTCCAAAGGCCATAACGCCATTTTTCCTCACTTTTTGGGAAGAATTTTGCTTGAGAGCCAGCTTTTCTACTGGCAGTTAATCTCTGGAGTCTTAAAACTCGAGACATTTGGCACCAGTATTCCAAATGGCTATATTGCATTTTGGAAAGTAAGTCTTTGACTTCAACACCTACACATACAAAACACAGGGGCCCCACGATACAATAAAACACTAAGAAAAAAAAAGCACATGAAATTAAACATGGAACGAACTCAACTCGG